>NC_047668.1:24432500-24641789 GCF_011762505.2 Arvicanthis niloticus | reverse complement strand
GAGACAAGTTGTAAAGAAACTAAGCTAGACACAGGTGAACACAGAACAATACAGTGAATGAAGAGGAGCCAGAAGATTATAACAGATTGGCAGAATTAGTTTAAGACTAAGCAGAGAAATTCAGTGAGAATCTGAGAAAAGTCAGATTCCATCAACTTGGATAGGAGTTTGGACCAGAACAGCTGAGTTTAATCAGCTAGCCAGAATTCAAAAAGAACTAGAAAGGGTGAGCTTATTCAGGAAAAGACTCAGAGACAACAAATACATCAGGCAAATGAACATTCTGTTTAAAAAAATGTTGAATATACATTATAAACAATTTTAAGGGAGAGATATAATGTATCCTATTTACCAATTTTATTGCTCTGTATAGCTATAAATTTTATAGCTCTGTATAGATATATCAATCAATTGTCACAATTAATAATAGAGCAAAATAAAGCTTTAAGTTACCATTAATGTTACAATTTAAAACTAAACACAATTAGGAGATGGCTCGGAGGCTCTGAAGGAAACTGAGTGTTAGGGTAAGATATTTCTATGATGCTAATATTTCCCTCTTGGTGACCTGGATAGAAAAATGTATAGATATTCATAATAATGTAGAATCATGGAATGCATAATAGCAAGGAAGTACATTTGTAGCCCTTGAAGATTAACAGAGACTGATGATGAAAATACGATTTTGATAATATAAGATGATTTTGTTTCCTGTGTTAGCAATGAGGATAACTGTTTAGATTCCAGCACTAATGTGCAATATGTCACAAATGCATGTACTTTAACTCCAGCATTAGGAGTCGACGATAGTTGAATCTTAGAGGCTCTGTGGCTAGGCAGAATTAACAATAATTAAACTCTTATGTCAGCAATAGGCTGTTTCATTAAGAGTAGTAATATAAAATTTGATAGAAGAAAATACTCAGTGTGTCAATGGTGAATACTGGCCTTCACAACACACCTGCAGTCAGGTGTACCATAATATATATGTGCATACAACTAACACACACACACACACACACACACACACACACACACTCACTCAGAGAGAGACACACACACACACAGAGAGAGAGAGAGAGAGAGAGAGAGAGAGAGAGAGAGAACATAAGTTGCATTAGTTTCCCTATTATATCTTTACATCAGCACTTATATTCTTATCAGTCTCCATTTATCGAATCTAGATGAGGGAGTCTATGAAAAACTATGTAGAAAAGAAAGAATAGAACAACAGCAATGTGAGACCTGAGAGTCGCCCTTTACTGTGTAGTTGATTTCTCATGCCCAGAAAACATTTTAACCTTATTTCCATAGGCAAAATGTCTTTAGTAATAAGGAATTAGCTTTCAGGGTTCTTCATGCAGTTTTCAGCTCCAAGATGTCTTATTTGTCACCTGTAGTACAAATACCAATCTTTCAGTAATCTAAATTAGATTTCAGTTTCCTGTGACCCCCCCCCCCCCGCTGCTTCCTGGGCTTCCACTCATGCTTTTGGCCTTTATTCTTTCTCCTGCTTTGATCCCAGATTTTCTTTTTCAACTTGCTATTTCTTGATCAAATGCAACTGTGTTTCTTCTTTAGAATTTAGTGTAAAAGAGTTCCGTGTGTTAGGCTCACTTAGCATTTTGAAGCAGACAACTGTTTTGATGTTTTTTCATCCAATTGTATAATTATTTGATTACTGTTTCTAATTTTTCTAGCTAGCGTACGGCATGAATTCCCTGCAATAGACAATCACCATATGAACATTTTTGTAGCAGAACTGATTATCTAAGAGATGCAAAGGCAGAATTTTCTTTTCATTACACAATGACAACTTAAGTAATTAAAAGTCTTTATTAAGTCATACCTGTTTGAGAAGACCATCAGTTGGAACTAACTTGGAATAAAGATGTGATTGCTCTGTGGTCAGCATGAGAATTCAATTCTTATGACAAGAAGGTAAGAGTCGCAGGGAATGAAAAGCTTGGGGAGTGTGGATCACAACCAGAGTGACCTAAAGTGATTCTGAAATGTGGTTATTCCTACAGTCGATAGACTGATTGTACGAATTTCTGTAATTAAGGAACTATACTAAGATAAAGTTGCAATATACTTAAAATAAAATATGCTTAATGTACGATTTTGACTTTTTCAGGATCTTTTTAAAATAAATTAAGGGACTAAGATGAAAGACAAAGAGTTTGGCTAGCATCCTACTTCCAGAAAGCCACAAGGTGTCTATACCTTGATTTAAAATTATATACTAGACCAAATAATATATAAAGAATGACCCATTAGAACAATACTTGACTTTTCAATGGTGACTTTAAAAGGAAGAATGATGTTTAGCTGTTACACAAACACTAACAGACCAGAGATGCCACCTCAGACAAAAATACCAGTAACACTTTCAGTCACAATAGAAAAAGAGAAACTTTCCACCTAAATTTAAGCAATATTTATCTACCAATTCAGCTCTACACAATGTGCTAGAAGGAAAATTTAATCTGAAGATGTTAGTCACAATCAAGAAAACAAGGAATAGATAATGTCAAACCAATAAATCAAAAGTGTGGGAGATCATAAAGCATAATGAGAAAATAACAGGAATCAACAAATACATTTCAGTGATAACTCTCAACATCAATGGTCCAATTTCCCAATAAAAAGATACAGACTGACAGATTGGGTTTGAAAACATGATCCAATATTTTGCTACATTCAAGAAACACTTTAACATCAAAGATAAACATCACTTCAGGGTAAAAAGACAGAAAAAGATGTTCCAAGAAAATTTCCTAAAAGGCAGGCTAGTATAGCCATTTTAGTATCTGACAAAATAAACATTAAATCAAAATTAATTATAGATCATAAGGAACTACATACTCATCAAAGAAAAAAATCCACCAAGAAGATATTGCAATTTAAACACTTATGAACCAAACAGGAAGTCAGCCATGTTGATAAAAGAAACATTACTTAGCCTAAAATCATGTATAGACATTTTTACAGTGGTAGTAGTTTACCCAAATCCCCTCATTCACCAATAGACAGGTCATCTAGACAAAAACTAAACGGAGGAATTCTGGTGATGATATTATAAAACAAATAAACCTAATAGATGTTTACTGGATATTTCTTCCAAACCCAAAAGAATATACCTCTGTCTCTGTACCACATAGGACTTTGACACAAAACAAACTTCAACAGAAACAAGGAAATTGAAATATACCCTGCAGCTTTTCTGACCATTAGGAATTAAAGTTGGATATCAACAACAAAAAAATCAAAACAGCTTACAAACACACGCAAACTCAATAATTTTTGTGCCGAATTTAAAAAATGAATCAATACAAAAAAGTTAAAGCTGTCTAGAGTAAAGATGAAAATGAATATACATGCACAAACTTATAGGAAACAATTCAGGTAGTTCTAAAAGGGAAGTTCATACCACCATGTACCTACATAAAAAACTAGAGATCTCATATTAGTAACTGAAGGGCACATATGAAAGCTCTAGAGCAAAAAGAAGAAATTACCCTCAAAAGAAATAGATGACAAAAAATAATCAATTTCAAAGCTGAAATCAATAAAATAGATAAAAAAGAATCAATGAAACAGAGTTTATTGAGGAAATCAATAAAATTGACAACCCCTAGCCAATTAATTAAAAGACAGAAAGTAATTATCTAAATTAACTAAATTAGAGGTGAAAAGGAATACGTAACAGTAGATAATGAGACAAACCAAAGACCTATAAGGAAATACTCTGAAAGTCTGTACTCTACGAAACTGGAAAACCTAGATGAGATGGGTAAAATTCTTGATATATACAACCTACTACTGTTGAGTTAAGATCAGAAAAGAAATATAAACACACCTATAACCCACAGTGAAATAGAGTAAGAACAATACCTGACCAAAAGACACTAGGAACAGATGGTCTTAGAAAAGAATTCTACTAAACTTTTCAAGAATTAATTCCAATTTTCTTTGAATTATACTAAAAATTAGAAATCAAATGAACACTGACAAATACTTTTTATGAGGCCTGAATTATCCTGATATTTAAAGCACATAGAGATCCAAAAGAAAGAATCACAGGCAATTTTTTCTTCTGGACATAGATGCAAAAATTCTCAATCACATAATTGTAAACTGAATCTAATAATATATCAAAATTGTTCACCATGAACAAGTAGGCTTCATTCTAGAGATACAAGGGTGGTTCAACATATATAAATCAATAAATGTAATATATAGTATAAACAGATTGAAAGAAAAAAAACACATAATCATCTCATTTGATACAGAAAAAGCCTTTGAAATACAAATCTAATAACCCTTGATGAAAGAATTCCTAGAAAGACTAAAGAAACAAGGGAAATAACTCAATATAATAAAGATGATTTACAGCAAGTCAACAGACAACATCAACATAAATGGAGACAAATTAAATGCAATTCCATTAGACTAAGAATCAAGACAAGTATGTCCATTCTTTCCATATTTATTCAATATAGTACTTAAAGTCTTAGCTGCAGTAGTAAGAGTACTGAAGGGAGTAAGGGGATACAAATTAGAATGGAAGAACTCAAGTATCATTATTTGCAGATGACATAAATGTGTACTTGAATGACCTTCAAACACCCACAAGGAAACTTCTATGGTTGATAAACATATTCAACAAAGTTGCATGATACAAAATTAATATACAAAAGTTATTATTTCCTATATACAAATGACAAATGGACTGAGCAAGAAATCAAAAAAGTTTTGCTTTCACAGTAGCCTCAAAAATATTGCTTGGGGTAAATCTAACTCAGCAAGTAAAATACTTGTATAATAAAATTTTAAGGAATTATAGAAAGAAATTGGAGAAGATAGAAGATGGAAAACTTTCTATGCTCAAGGATTGTTGGGATTAATATAGTAAAAATGGCCATCCTACTATATATGTGATATATAAGTAATATACAGATTCAATGCATTCTCATTTAAAATTCCTACAAAATTTTTCATATAAATTGAAGGAACAATTTTCAGCTATGTGTGAAGACCAGAAAATCCAAAGTAACTTTTAAAAACATCTTGAATAATAAAAGAACTGCGGGAGGTATCATTATCCATAAACTCAAATTGTACTACAGAGGCATAGTAATGTAAACAGAATGGTATTGGCATAAAAACAGAAAGTTTGATCAATAGAATAGAAATGAAGACCCAGGCATAAGTCCACAGACTTGAGAACATTAAATATTTGATAAAAAATAAAAACTAGATATACCCACACTAGAACTAAGACAGCATCTTTAACAAATGGTGTATATCAAACATGATGGCCACAAGTAGAAGAATGCACATAAATTCATACTCATCACCTTGCACAAAATTCAACTCCAAATGGATCAAGTACCTCAGTATAAAGCTAAATACACTAAATCAGACAGAAGAGAATTTGCAGAATATTTTTTGACCTCTCTGACAGATAAAAAAGTATTTTCTAAATAGAATATTAATATCAAAGGCACTAAGAACAGCAAATAATTAGTGGGATCTTATGAAACTGGAAAGCTTCCATATGGCAAATGGCAAGCTGGTGCCTAGCTAAATTCTTCAGCCCTAGTGACTAATGATCATGATACTAGAAAGTATTATACATACTAACAGATGAGATAGGTAGATACAACACAGTTACAAATCTTAAAATTTGCACTGGTAGCCTAGCTACAAAATAATGCTGATGTGATAGCAGCACAAAGGTTGTAGGAGTGACCTGACATTATATGATTGGAATAAATGTCAACTCCATCCATCAGAACCCATGCTTGGACATTGCGTGGGTGTCTAAGAACCTGAGATTAGATAGGCCATAGACCTAGGGGAAAATGAAACACTATTCCTCTGCAAATGGAATGTAGCACTGAAATGACTTCTAATGACGTTCTGTTATGGTCCTGTACCAGCCATCATCAGAGAAGCTTTTTCCAGAAGCAGATGGGAACAATAGAGAGATCCACAAATGGACAGTGTGAACAGAGTGGGTGATTTGGAACACTCAGTTTTAATTGGGATTACTTCATAAAATCCCTCAACACAGGGTTAAGGGAATTCTGTGGAAAATGAGGCTGACTGGTCGTTAATAGCCAATAGGAATGGAAGAAACAAGAAAAGAAGGCCTTTTAGATACAACAGGACTAGCACACTTATAAATTCAGAAAGATTGTGGTAGCAAGCATAGGGACTGCAAAAGTCTAAGCCAGACAGCATCCCAGTTATGAGAGGTTAAGTAGATAACCTGAAAGCTCTCTCCAATTGATGAGCAATGGAAAAGGAAAAATTAATTTTCTCCAACAGAATTAAACCTCATTTAAGTTTATGCCCCATGTGCAGAAGTAGATGGCCAACACAAAAATGCACTCAATTTTATTTTCAAATACTTATCTCAAAATCTTTTCAAGACATGTTTGATTATTTGATTGTTTTACCTTACATATTTTTTTGCTTATATATTATGGTTTCCAGTTTTGTTTTTATGGGTTTCATATCTGTGTAAATGTGTCTGTTTCAGCATCTGTACACGTTCCTCATTTTTTTCTTTAGCTCTGTATTTTCAGTTTCTCAACTTTACCATAATTATCATTTCTCCTTCTCCTTCTCCTTCTCTTTCTCCTCTTCCTCTTCCTCCTTCTCTTCCTCCTCTTCCTCCTCCTTTTCCTCCTCTTCCTCCTCCTCCTCCTCCTTCTCTTCCTCCTCTTCCTACTCCTCCCCTTCCTCCTCCTCCCCCCTCCTCCTTATTCTATTGATGACTGATATTTTTAATGATAGAGAGAAAGAGAGGAAAATGGTATGAATTTGGGTGGATAGATTGCTTTTTAATAATAGAGAGAAAGAAAAAATTGCATAGATTTAGATGGGTAGGAAAATATGGAATAACTTGATGAAGATAATGGAGGAGAAACCATAACCAAATATATTAGATGAAAGAAAATAAATGTTCACTTAAAAATATTATATTCTAAATTTTTGCTTATTTTTTTAGTTTATTAAAATGTTAGTTCATAATTATTTTAATTCATTAGCAATTGTATTGCTATATTTTGGCTTTTAATTGTACTTTTCTCCTTACAACTTATCATTAGTTTTAACTTCATGAGTAAATTAAAGCAATATTAATTAAATTAATTATAAATTACTTATATTTAAAATCTATTTTAAAAAGGAAAATGCTTTAGAATCTAGATATAATATTCAGATGAAAATCACAATCAATGTTAAGAAATAACCATTAAGCTGAGCAGTGGTGGTGCATACCTTTAATCCCAGAACTTGGGAGGCAGAGGCAGGCTGATTTCTGAGTTCAAGGCCAGCCTGGTCTACAAAGTGAGTTCCAGGACAGCCAGGGCTACACAGAGAAACTCCCGTATCAAAAAAACAAAAAAAGAAAACAAAACAACAAAAAAAGAAATAACCATGAAAAGCACCTTTTCCTAGACAAATCAGAATTTTAAAGGGTGACTACACACACACACACACAAAATGAGTATGCACCTGCTAAAATTTGTTATTTCCTATCTTCCTTCATTACTCCAATACTGTCTCATCATAACTTTTTGATAATATACATTGTCAATTTTCAGTGAGGCTTAGAGAACACTATTGATTTAAAGAGAACACTCACATGTGTGTGCTCATGAATACACACAAGACTCCTTAAACAGACAACAAGCAACAATATAATATTTAGTATTGGTCTTATTGACAGTGTCATTTGCCTTATAGAAGCTTTTCAGTTTCATAAAATTTCATTAATTATTTGTCCGTCTTAGTGCCTGTACTATTGGTATTCTATTCAGGAAGTTGTCTTTGGTGCAAATGCATTCAAGGTTATTCCCCACTTTTTCTATCAGGTTCCATGTATTTGGTTTTAGGTTGATGTCTTTAATGCACTTGGACTTGATTTTGTATAGGGTAATAGATATGGTTCTATTTTCATTCTTTTATATGCTGATGTCCAGTTAAGACAGTGTCATTTGTTAAAGATACTTCTCTTTTATCCATTGCATAACTCTGGCTTCTTTATCAATCTTAGGTATCCATAGGTGTGTGGACTTACATCTTAGTATTCGATTCAATTCCATAAATCAATTTGTCTATTTTTGTGCCAATTCCGTGCAATTTTACTACTATGACTCTGTATTAAAGCTTGAAATCATGAGGGAAAAAATCCAAAAGTTCTTTTATTGCACAAGTTTGTTGTCACTTTCCTACATCTTTTGTTTTTCAATGAGGAAGTTGAGAAGATTTTTTTTTTTAAGATCTGTAAAGAATTGTGTTAAAATTTTGATGGGGATTGTGTTGAATCTGTAGATTGTTTTTTTAGTAAGATGGCCATATTTACTACGTTATTCCTACCAATCAATGAACATGGATGATCTTTCCATCTCATGATATCTTCTCCATTGTCTTTCTTCAAATACTTGATGTAGATCTTTCATTTTCTTGGCTAGGGTTACACTAAGATATTTTACATTATTTGTGGCTAGTGTGAAGAATATTGTTTTCCTGATTTCTTTCTCAATCCCTTTGTAATTTGTATATAAGAGAGTTATGAATATTTTAGTTAATTTTGTATCCAATCATTTTGCTGAAGCTGTTTATCAGCTGTAGTAGTTCTCTGGTAGAATTGTTGTGCTTGCTTATGCATACAATCATATCATCTGCCAATAATGATACTTTGATTCTTCCTTCTTTATCTGTATCTTGATCTTTTTTAGTTGATTTTTGCTCTAGCTAGAACTTCAAGAACATATACTGAATAGACATGATGAGGGTGTACAGCTTGTTCTTGCTCTGAATTTTAGTGGAATTGTTTTAAATTTCTCTCAGTTTAATTTGATGTTAGCATTAGGTTTGCTTTAAATTCCCTTTTGTTTAGAATTTCTTTATTTTTGCCTTGATCTTGTGATCATTCAGTACAAAATTTTTCAGTTCCTATAAGCTTGTAAACTTTCTGTTATTTTTACTGTCGTGGAAATCCACTTTAATGTGTGGTGGTCTGAGAAGATACAGGCAGTTACTTCAATTTTTTGTGGTCATTATAAGAAAAGTCTCTGTAAGTTGCTGAGAAGAAGGTATATTCTTTTGTGTTTAGGTACAATGTTCTTTAGATATCTGTTAGGCCCATTTGTGTCATAACATCTGTTAGTTTCACTATTTGTCTGTTTAAATTTTGTCTGTCTGACCTGGAAATTAATGAGACTGGGATATTAAAGTCTTCTACTATTAATATGTAAAGTTCAATATGTGGTTTAAACTTTAGTAATATGTCTTTTACAAATGTGGATGTTCTTGCATTTGGGACATCTATATTCAGAACTGAACCATCATCTTGGTGGATTTTTTGTCTATGAAGTGTCCTTTCCATATATTTATTAATTTTGATCGAAAGTCTATATTATTAGAATGTTAGAATGCCTATACTAGCTTGCTTCTTTGGTCCATTTGCTTGAAAATCTTTTTCAAATCCTTTACTAAGAAGTAATGTCTATTTTTGAAGTGGCGTTTTTTTCTTGTATGCAACAGAAGGCTAGATCCTATTTTAGAATCCATTCTATTAGTTTGTACCTTTTTATGGAGGAATTGATTTCATTAACATTGAGAGATATTATGACTAATGTTGTTACTTCCAGTTATTTTGGTAGTGATGATGGTAGTGTGCGTGTATGTGTGTGTGTGTGTGTGTGTGTGTGTGTAGGTGTGTGTGTGTGTAGGTGTGTGTGAATGTGTTTTCTTTCTATGGCTTTTCCTGGTGTGAAATTACTTATTTCCTTCATTTTTTCTGAGTATAGTTTACTTGTTTGAGTTGGAGGTTTTCTTCTATTACCTTCTATTGGGCTGGATTTGGACAGATATTGTTTAAATTTGACTTTTTCAATGAATATCACCTTTTAAGCAGCATTATTGTATTTTTAATCTTCTTGTAATTTTATAATGCAAAACCTACAAAGATTACTTAGTGTGTATTATTCACTTATTGAATTTGGAATTTTTTCATTAAATTTCATCATTAAAGTGATGATTGTACCTGGTGAAAATAGGTTTCCTTAGAAATATCTTTTCCAAAATGATTTCTGATTTTTAATATATGTATTCTATCATTTCTATAGCATTACATTTGATGATTTACAGGTAACAATTTCTCATTTTGATATTCATTTGTGCCCCTGTCCTCTTATGTCCAAAAGACACTTGTATGTCCATAAACATACAAGAAGCCTACAGAACTCCAAGTAGACTAGACGAGAAAAGAAATTTCTCCTGTCACATAATAGTTAAAAAACCAAATGCACAAAACAAAGAAAGAATATTAAAAGCAGTAAGGGAAACAGTCAAGTAACATATAAAGGCGAGCCTATCAGAATTACCCCAGACTTTTCACCAGAGACTATAAAAGCCAGAAGGGCCTGGGCAGATGTCATACAAAGCCTAAGAGAACACAAATGCCAGCCCAGGCTACTATACCCAGCAAAACTCTCAATTACCATAGATGGAGAAACCAAGATATTCCATGACAGAAGCAAATTTACACAATATCTTTCCTATATTTGTATGTGTATATTAACATTTTGTATGTGTGCATGCATATATACATATCTATACTTATATCCAACTATGCTATTCTTCTAATGACCAAAAAGTCTCAAAAAAGCTTTCTAAATTTAATGAAGAACATTTTTTCTAAACATAGTCTTTATTTCACAAGAAAGATTTTAAGATTTTAAGATTTTAAGTTGTTTTATACTGTTTTAATAAGGGTGTTTTTAAAATTATAAAATGAACACCAACAGTCAAAAATTAGCTTTGAAACAATCCTGTTTCTCTTAGTCTATGGCTGTGAAATGACACCAGAACCAAGGCAACTCATATTTTTAGAAAAGCATTTAATTGGGGGCTTGCTTACTGTTACAGAGGCTTAGTCAGAGACTTAATCCATTATATTTATGGGGCGGGGGATGACAGAAGCATGGTGGCACTCATAATCCTGGAAAAGAGTTACATTCTGACCCAGAGAGTGAGAGAGCAAGAGAGTGAGAGAGTGAGAGAGTGAGAGAGTGAGAGCAAGAGAGAGAGAGAGAGAGAGAGAGAGAGAGAGAGAGAGAGAGAGAGAGAGAGAGAGAGAGAGAGAGGAGAGACTGGTCCTGGCCTGTGGTTTGAAATCTTCGAAGCCCACTGCTAGTAATGTACTTTCTTGAACAAGATTATGCCTTCCAATCCTTCTAATTCTTTATGTAGTGAGTTATACTTCCTGGGACTAAGTTTTCCAACATATTAGCCTATGGAGCGATCTTATTCAAATCACCATATTTTGTTGTATTTACAGGTCAGGTCTTATTTGTTCTTTAGGACCTTCAGTTAAGATATATTCAATTACTACTTACACTTTTGTGCTTTATAAGGACAAAATAATTTCTATTAAATTGGCATATTTTTGTAAAATATCAGATTAAAAGTTTGTGGACATTTTTAAGAAGTGTATCATATAACATTATTTTTTATTTAAATCTTAAAGGCCTTCCAAAATTGTGTATTTGACATTTACTTTTCCCCCAGTTCAACTCTCATGTCTGTTTGTGCCCAACACAATCTTCACATTTCTGCATGAATAATAAAATTTCTTGCATAAAAATAACACCTGGTGGTCACATTAATGAAAGTAGTGTGAATAGTGGCAACTTGTTGTAAAATATAATATGCATACTTTTATTGCTCCCTATTTACTGAATCAAATGAATTTTCAAATAAACATATGTCTTTTGCTAACATTCCTTGCTATGTTTAGTTAAACTATTTTTAGATATGTGCTAATTACACAGACTTTACCATAGTTTATCAAATATTCTCCAGATAACATTAGGACTTATGTTAGAAGATACATCTCTCTCTCTCTCTCTCTCTCTCTCTCTCTCTCTCTCTCTCTCTCTCTCTCTGTCTCTCTGACTCTCTCTCCATATATATATGTATATATGTGTGTGTGTGTTTGTGTGTGTGTGTATGTGTGTGTGTGTATCAAGTGATCATGTGAGCATGCTTGCTTACTGTGCCATGGTACAAGAGGGGAGTACTATGAACAAGGTTTTGGAGTTGGTTCAATCTTTCTTCAGTGCCAGGCCTGAGGGTTGAGCTCATGTCCACAGCTGTGTAGTCACTACTGATGAATTATTTAGCCTCCACATGAACTAAAGAAAATTCTATAATTTTTGCATTCTAACACTGTATCATTTGTGTTATGAATGGAAATTTATAAAAGACTTTAATGCCAACATAGCTAGCCTCTAAAATTTCTTATTATGATAATTAGTACTTTAAGCATTCTGATTCTAATTTAAATTTATACATAAAAATATAATGTAAATACCAGTAAAATATAACAAAATAATTTGAGATGTATGCATAATATAATACTTAAATTATATTAACCACATCTATTTCCTCAAGCATTTACCATTTTTATATAGTGAAAACTATCAAAATTCATTCTCATGGTTTTCTGAAAATTATTACTTATAGTCATACTGATAAGTAAAAGGTGCCAATATTTGCTTCTGTGTATCTCTGACTTGTACCTGCTGATCAACCTCTCTTTCCCCAGCCTTCTTCTGGCTCTTATCATCTTCTGGTAGCCATGATCCTATGTCATCTTTTATAAAAATACCTGTTTTGATTTTTATACATTAGTGAGGTTATAAAGTACTTGTATTTCTATGGCTGGATTATTTCACTTAGTAAATAGAATGATATCTAGATTTATTTATAGTGTCATAGATGGCAGGGTTTCATCCATTTTTATCTGTAAATGAAATTTTATTGTGTTTGCTTTATTTTCTTTATTCACTCATCAACTCAGAGACCCTTAGTTGTTGCTATTTTCTACATATGAATACTTGGCAATGAATGTGAACATGTACACATCCCTTTTAAATGCTGATTTCATTTTTTTCTAGGCATATATTCAGTAGTAAGATTAATTAGTCATATTGTTCCATTTTTAAGTATATAAAAATTTAATGACTAACATTTTAAGCTAGCTAGGTAGCTAGGCACACCTCCATAGAAGTTTGATATTCTACAAGATTTGCCTAACATTGTTTATGGAAGTGAACACATTTGGCCCCTATTAGTTTTTCAGGAAAATGAGACATTATGACCTCTGAAACTAATGGTTGCACTCTATTAAGGACAGGGGTTAGAATGTATTTATTTATACCTAGATATATGGAATTTTGATAAATCACAACTATATATTATGGACTACAAATTTTTGATAGATTATTGTGCTCCCAGTGTGAAATGACTAAGTCAAGCAAATTAGAATATTCATCATCTCAATTACCCATTAATTTTGGTAAGAACTTATTTTAAAATCTGAAGACTTTTGAAGCATAAATATATGGTGATGAATGAAAACTTGCCATGGAATAGATATCTCATGTTTATTCCTTTTGTCAACTTCAAACTTTGTTCAAATTTTCACTGTATCTCCATCTTCTTCTGACTCTTTGACTTTAGTAGCTACTATTCCACTGATTTTGTTAATTCACTAGTTGTCATTTCCAGGTGCAAATGAGATTACATTATATCACCTTATGTCTGCAGAGTTATAGATTCACAAGAATAAGATTCCAGCTCAGTGCTATATGGTTTCTCTTTTTAGAAAGAATAAATAAATCATTTCATTTAAAAAATTTTTGTTTTAGTTACATTAAATATTGTTGTGATAAAATATGACTAATTTAACTTGTAGATGAGAGAGCATATTTGTAGCTTGCAGTTTTAGAGGGTTAGATTGTGTGATCATCATGAATGTAGACAGGCAGGCAAGCATGGCACTGTAATTGTAGATGGAAGCTTACATATGCAAACCAACCATGAGGTATAGAGAGGAGTCTTTTGAAAGTTCAAAGCCTGCTCCTAAGGACACACCTTCTAAATTCCCAAACAGTTTCTCCAAGAGGGGAGCATGTGTACTTTAGCCTATGAAGGCCACTATGCTTCAAACAACCACAATTATAAAAATAATAAAGTAAACTGGACTATCTAGAACATTCTGTGATGGTATTGAGTCCTTGTAGAAATGATATTATATAGTCGTATGAATATGTATATGTATATATATACATATATATGCATACATATATATATGTATATTTATATATAAAAGAAATTATTCAGATTGTGACAAAGCCATCTAAATCCATGTTCTAGTTTGTAACAATATGAAGTAGCTTGTTTTCTTCAATTGTTTGCTGAACAAAGACACAGTGTTTATAGAACAATAGTCATCAAAGAACTACCCAGATAGCATGAACAAGGTGACCCATACAGCACAGGAATAAAAAAAGATGGGACTTTTAATTTGTTAAGAGTTTATCAGTCATTCAAAATAGCTATTTTGTAATTTTTACATATTTTATAATGTGTATGAGAGATTCATTTGTTATTCATAGTCAAAAGAACATGTTTTACTAATAGAGTGAACATTCAGGCAATGTGAAGACTGCTGTTGCAGCAAATAGAAGATTAATGGCATCCCATTTATAAAGGCTAGCAAATTGTCAATAAAAAGTTCATTTATCTATTTTCCTATGTCTGCAATAAAACACATTCACCTGAATGTCATAGTGTGAAATGAGTGCCAATGCTAAACATCCAGAAATGCCTATCTTGTACTAAGTAGCTATATTGATTCTAGAAGCTGCATCAAAGCAATTGCTTATGTATAATTATTGTCTTTCTTCCAAAATATCTAACATAGCACAATGCAAAGTCTAAATACTCAGTGTATGTGTTTTTTATTAAATATGTTCAATATTGTTGAGCCTTCCTTTCTGCATTTGATCTATAAACAAATGAATAGAAAATGAGTTTAATAAATCATTGATGGCAGATTCAAGAGAGTCCTGCTGTTTCTTTTGGCTGAATGCAAAACTGAATATACTCTAAACTTAAAGAAAAAAAGTAGAAGTGAATAAATTGGGTAATGAAGAAAGATTACAGCCATGAATTGTTTATAATCTTTGTTTTTATATATTTTAATAAAAACATCATTCGTTTTAAAACTTTTTGTTATATTTAAAAATATAAACCATAAAACACTGTTCTTGACATTCATGCTATATCTCAAAATTATATAGATACTACTTTGAGTTACTCTTGATCAATGTTTTTGTGTGCTCTTTGTCTGGTTTTATGGCTCTGAAGTGAAGAATTTTTGTTTTATTTACTCTATCTGAAATCTAAACACTACCATGTTAAATTGATAGATAAGTTCATGATTTTAGAATATAACAAGGAAGCTCACAGTCTCACTAATCACAATTTAATTTATGAGAATGACACTGAGTGGAGAATATGTAATCTTTGTTAATGTTCATGATGTTCAAAATATATGATGGAATAAAACATTTGACAGTGTTGACTATTTGTGAGACAGGTCAGAAATTTTACCTGGAGTCTATATTGAAACCTGATCCTGAGGTGGACTGGAATTTGGCTAAGTATGACTGGATGATGGATGAAATTATGACAGTTTCTAACACTCTCCAGTAGACAGTCACACACTAAGAGCATATATGCAACACCACTTAGATACAAAAGATTTTAAAAGAAATGAAGATACAAAGTTGGGGTACATATAGGAAGATATGGGGAAGTGAATGAATATATTTAAAAAACAATTTATGAAATTATCGATACATTAATAATATTTTTAAAATTGTGTAATAGGCCTATGGAACATTTAAGAAACATCTCTTTTTAGTCATTTGTTCTACTAGTAGATGAAAGATAAATGGAACTTGGAAAGTATATACTTTCTTAGAAAATATCCTAGTAACGGAGATGGCTAATGATTTAGACATCATGAACATTTTTTTCTTTTTCTTTTTTATTGGATATTATATTTACATTTCAGATTTTATCCCCTTACCACATTCCCCCACCACCTAGGAACCCCCTAATCCCCATCTCTTTCTGTGTGTGTGTGTCTTTGTTTCTTACATTATCTCTTTCCTGTCTGTTCTTGTGAGAGTTGGGTGTACCCTATCTCTTACTCATTTTTTCAAATCTTTCTCTGTTTTGTCATTTTGCCCCTCATTTAGAAGTCACTTTCAAACTAATCTTACCTATATCATGTGGAATTTAAGGCGAAGACTAAACGTGTGTCTATATTCCATCCAGAGGGATTAAAGTTATGTCATTCAAGCCAGATCACACAGGTCTTTGGATGTGATCAGGAGAGCCATATTGCTGGATTGAAGTCTCTCTATAAAAGTCCAACCTGATAATGTTACCAACATTCTGTCTCAAAGTAAATAATTATAGCAATGAAATAACACATTAATAATGATGACAATAAATGCAAATCAATGGCACTGTACTTGTATGACATTTATGAAGTTCCAAATTTAATCCTCAATCTTGTAAAATGATTAGCACAAACAATAAAAGGATATGTAGTTTTACTTATTACTCAAATAAAATTTAAAGAAATCAATGTTAAATAATTTTAGTTGAAAAGTTGTGTAGGTACCCATTTTCAACATACTGTACCAATTAATAAATTTACATATCTATTATATTTATTTATGATTGTGTCATTATATTTTTTCCTTAAAACAAGTACAAATAAGCTATGACTAACTATAAAGTGAAGTTATGCAACTGTAACTGCTCCAACTCTAGCAGAGGAAACTATGCACTTCTGATAGAGATGATGATGATGAAGTTTTTTGACTTGGCATTGAGTTTGCTTGAAAAAATTAGAAATTATAGGTTGAAAATTCTTGATTCCCAGGCCATACTCTTGCTATTTTTGCAGAAATAACACTAGAAACTTTCTTGCCTGAAAGCTGTACATAAAAATTACTAGCAGATTTTCTATTTCCATTCTTTCCAAGCAACAGATAGAGAAAATTAACCATTATACATAGTTCTAGAGAAAAGATTACACATTAAATTAAACAAAAATAAACTCATCACCAAAGAATAGTAAGTTCTGACGTGATAAGCTATGGTAAATAACATGGAGGAAACAGTATCCAAATTCTCCACAGAAACCATGGCTAGACAATATATCAGAGCAAAGTACAAAATAATTTTAATATGACTAAGTGAATAAAATAGTTATACAAAAAGCAGAGAATACCAGTGAATCTAATTATATTTGGGCAGAAAATAAAGAATATATGTAGAAATTAAAAATATGATATTTAAACTTAGATACAATATACATATTAATCAATGATTAAGCAGACAAAATATTCTGAAGAAAAATTCAGTATTTTCTGATGTCTAGGTACAATTTATCAATAAACTAAAATTATTACTTAAACATTACTTAAACATGTATTTAGTTAAGTCCATATGAGAAATTTCTTTGGGTTACATTACATATATGTGTGTGCTTCCAAAGTAGAATGAAAAATACAATAAAAGATTATAATAAGTACCATTAGGTAATATTAAGAATGGAAAACAAAAGTAAGAAGAATTTTTGACAAAACAGGATGCATACAAATCACAAATAGGATTATGGAAATGTATGCTATATATTTACTAGTTACAATCAAAGTACAAGAATTTTAAAAAAAAAATGATTTATTTATTTTTACAAGTGCACTGAAGCTGTCTTCAGATACACCAGAAGAGGGCACATTGCAAGCTACCATGTGGTACCTGGGAACTGAACTCAGAACCTCTGGAAGAGCAAATAGTACCATTAATGAGCCGTTTCTCCAGTCCCAAGAATTAAATTCTTTAGGTAAGAGATAATCAGTGTGGATTTTTAAAAAGTAAGTATTATATAATATTTTAAACAAACTTTCATGATACAGATGAAATTATAGAATTTGTTAATGTCATTTAATTAATAGTGAAAAGAGAAGTTAAGACAAGAAAGGCATAATTAAATGTTAAATTGTCCAACTAGATTTGATGGTCTACATCTTTCAGCACATAGCTATATACAAATGTGATGGTAAATTTTCAAAAGGTAGAAGAATAATTGAACTTTTTACTCTCATAGTAACAATTTTTCCCTTAATGAAAGGCTCCAGAATAAATAAGGCTTTATTCAAAGAACATTAAATTCTGGAAATATGTCTCAGCATTTGAGGTTATACACTACCCATCTAGAGGACCTAACTTTGATTCCTAGACACCTATGTACAATGACTCATATCTATCTGTGACTCAAGTCCCAGATACAGTTCTAGAGGATCTGATACCCAATTCGGATCTCTGTGAATGCATGTGGACCAATGAATGCTTGAAACAGATATACATTTATGCGAAACATCCATGCATATAAAAAGAAATAAATGTTTAAAATAAAAATAAATTTTAAAATGAGGATAAAGGAATAGTTATTGAAGTACCTATCAGCTAGATGATTGATAATATTCATTCATGGATACAAAGCAGTTCCAAATGTATGTACAGAAAAGAATAGTGCAGTAATTAAAAAGTGTAAACATATAAAATTATTTTAAATATGTAAAAAGTACTAATTAAAGAAAAACATATTTCTAGACATAGTAACAGAAGATTTAGCTCTCATAAAATTCATATAAATGATATACATATATATTTAGCTTAATTAACAATATAATAGGTTGAAAAATTTTAAAACCCTTGAAGCTAAATAGAATTTAAAGTGCATATTTAGAAGTGCAATGAGAATAAAGATTTCTTCTACACATACCATGAGGCTCCAATTGAGGATATATAGATCACAAGACACTGAAACTTGTAGATCTAGGCTAATTAAAAGTTTGTCCATAAAAGGCTTATAGTGATCAAGAGGGACATGAGAAATGCAAGACAATATCATAAGAAATCACCTCATATCTGTTATATGGATCTAAATTACAAAGGCTTGTTTTGACAAAGATAGAAGAGATTAGAATATCCATTGAGTGTTGTGTGAAAATAAGCTGGTAAACATAGTGTAAAATAAAGCCAATAAATTAAGAAAGTTAGCAAATTTTTCATACCATATTCTAAGTAAAATGTCTGAATATGGTAGGAGTCAATATCCGAGACATATTAGTATTTACAATTGCCAATATCTGTAAATACTAAATATTCACAGACAAATAAATAAATTATGTGTTAATATTAATTGTTAATTTGGTATGCTCTAGAGACACCCGGGAGATAGCCCTCTCAATGTTTGGAGAAATTATCTTGATAATGCTGAGATAAGTAGAGGCATCTAAATGATGGGCAAAACCATTTGACTGTGATAGCATCCTGAACTGTATAAAATAAAGGGAGCAAGTATGCATTCACCCTTCTCTATTTCTTGATAGCAGGAGAAGTGTGACCAGTTGCTTCAAACTCTTAATGCCTTGAACTGAAAACTAAAAATAAGCCTATTCCCTTTCAGATTTTATCAGAAAATATTATTTCAGTAACAGTAAAATGAACTAAGATAGAATGAGTACTAATTTGATCTTGAAAGGGCAAAATATTCTAGAGTTTGTAAACTGCAGGGTCAAAAATGGAGGCACAAATTGGGATCCAGCTCAAGAGGAGGCCCCAAAGCCTGACACTATTACTGATACTATGGTGTGCTTACAAACAGGAGCCTAGCATGACTGCCCTATCATGAGCCTAGCATGAGTCAGGATGGCCCAGACACGGAGTCACCAACCAGGAAGCATACACCTGCTGATATGAGGCTCCCAACACATATACAGTAGAAGAATGCCTTGTCTTGACTCTTCAAGAGAAGATGCACCTAACCATCAAGAGACTTGAGGCCCCAGGGAGTCAGAAGGTCTGGTGGAGTGGAGGTGGGGGCCTGTGGGGGTAGGGACATCCTCATGGAGATGGGCAGGGGAGGTATGAGATGTGGAAGAGTCAAAGGGCAGAAAGAGAGGGGGATAAAGCCTGGACTGTAAGAAAAGATTAAAGAATTAAAAAGAAAGTTTTACCTAAAAAAGAAAAAAAAAAGAATCTCTACTAAATGAGAAAAGTCCATCATAGAAGGTGAAATATAGTCAAACTCATGAAAATGAAAAGTAGAATGATAACAATGGGTTTGATTGCAAGGTGAAAGACTACAGTAGCTAGAGTTAACAAAATATTGTGCACCCATTTCTCATGGCTTAAGCTTGCTAGGGTGCTAACACACACACACACACACACACACACACACACACACACACACACACCCCACAAGCACAGTTGTCAAAATAGAGAGGAGAAAGAGACATAGAAACAATGGCTAGAGACAGTAGAGAATCTCTTGCAAGTGCAAGTGATGGCTATTTTTATTCCTTTAACTGTGCTGATGGTTTCACAAGAGCATGCGTAGGATCAATCACACCAAATTCAAGATATCAATTACCTCAAGTTCACATAACAACTATGTCTCCAGAAAACTATTTAAAACTGTCATCAGTAAGATCTTCTAAATATATGACAGATGAAAGACATTAGGAGATTTTTTTTCACTCATCTTACAACAAATTTTAAAATGAAAACATTCTAATTTTGTTAGGTACCCCAGAAATGGAAATTAAAACTACAGTGGACAATCACTGTCCACCATCTAAACAGCGAAAAATAATAGTGCAATACTCTAAGGATGTGGGGAAATGACATTGTTCATATCTTGCTGATAGGATTGTTTAAAATGCAGTGATTTTGAAAAAAAAATAGTTTCTTTAAAAATGAAATGATTGCTTACTATGAAATCTAGTTATATATCAGTAAACATTTATTATCAGTTATATATCTAGTTATATATCTAGTTATATATCAGTAAACATTTATTATCAGTTATATATCTAGTTATATATCTAGTTATATATCAGTAAACATTTATTATCAGTTATATATCTAGTTATATATCTAGTTATATATCAGGAAACATTTATTATCAGTTATATATCTAGTTATATATCTAGTTATATATCTAGTTATATATCTAGTTATATATCTAGTTATATATCAGTAAACATTTATTATCAGTTATATATCTAGTTATATATCTAGTTATATATCAGTAAACATTTATTATCAGTTATATATCTAGTTATATATCTAGTTATATATCAGTAAACATTTATTATCAGTTATATATCTAGTTATATATCTAGTTATATATCTAGTTATATATCAGGAAACATTTATTATCAGTTATATATCTAGTTATATATCTAGTTATATATCAGTAAACATTTATTATCAGTTATATATCTAGTTATATATCTAGTTATATATCAGGAAACATTTATTATCAGTTATATATCTAGTTATATATCTAGTTATATATCAGGAAACATTTATTATCAGTTATATATCTAGTTATATATCTAGTTATATATCAGTAAACATTTATTATCAGTTATATATCTAGTTATATATCTAGTTATATATCAGGAAACATTTATTATCAGTTATATATCTAGTTATATATCTAGGTATATATCAGGAAACATTTATTATCAGTGATGAACATTTATGCTCCCACAAAGACTTGTACAGAAGTGTTTGTAGTAATTTTACTCACACCAGCTAAAAATAAAGTAATACAATTATCTTGCAAAGTGAACATATTTTCTTATTGATATTAAGAAATAGAATGAGAAAGAATATTTTTCATTATACACTTACAAAATTTTAGCCTAGATGATTTTCTAGAGAATTAAGTTTGAGTGAGAATACTAAGTTTTACACGTTCTGTATTACTTCCAAATCTCAACCTTGAAATATCAAAAATAGGGAGTTGGATAACATACTAGCATTTTTCAAGGGAGGGTAGAGGAAAAGGATGCTATTGTGGCTGTATATTGATAATGTGAAGGATCTTTATGTAGGTGGAAATGAATTATGAATCCTTATGTTACTAATCCTTAGTTTTCCAAGTTAATACAGTTGGAGCATCTGTTGAAGGGCACATGACATCATTTGTTTAATTTCTTAAAATTGTGTTTTAATATAAATTATCTCGGCATATAAACTGCTAAGCTTTCTTACCTTGAGGCTAAGTCTCCCTTTGTAGCTCATGTCCTGAAACTGAATAAGTAACCCAACCTGGCTTTGTACAAGTGTCAATCATACTGCCTCAGTCTCTTTATTGGCGTGATTACAGATCTGAGCCACCACATCCAAATCGGCAAAGACAGCTTAAATTAAAATCTAAAAAAAAAAAAAAAAGAAAAAGAAAAAGCACTCATCAAAATTATAAAGAAGTTGAAAAATAAGACCAAATCTAGGAGATGACACATGAGATGCTAATCACTGAAAATATACCTAAATCTATCTGATGTGCATCTAATGAATGAGGAAAAAATGGCAATGGACTGTTGACAAGGAGAATAAATAAGTAATTCATAAAACACCAAACACTAATAAACACAGGAATAAATGCTGAGGCTCATAAATATTAATTATATTAATTTACTTTATAATATTGTGCTGGATAGTTTTATGTCAACTTGACGGAATCTCAAATCATTTGAGAGTAATGGACTTCAATTAAGAGAATGCCTCCATTATGTTTAGCTGTAGGCCATTTTCTTAGTTAGTGATTGATGGGAGAGGGACCTTCCTATTTTGAGTGCCCTGGGCTGGTGGTCCTGGGTTCCATAAGAAAGCAGGCTGAGCAAACCATGCTGAGAAACTCAGTAAATATTACTCCTCCATGGTTTTGCATTGGCTCCTGCCTCCAGATCCTTGTGGGCTTGAGTTTCTATCCTGGTTTTCTTTACTGATAAACTGTGATGTGGAAATATAAACCTAATAAACCCTTTCCTCTCCAGATTTCTTTCGTCATGGTGTTTCATTGACAGCAACAGTAACCCTAACTGAGACACATGCTGATAATGTTTTCACTGAATTTTGATGGTTAAATGAATGAAGAGAGGCATGTTATAACCAATTTGAGTAAAAATGTGGTTTAGAAGCTGAATTTTGGAAATTACATTGCTATTAACCTGATACAACTCACCATTGTACACTCATAATGATCAAGAAACTCTGTTGTGGTGATTATGAAGATGATTATAATTTCATAATAAATAAAAAAAGAAAGAATTTCTCACAACTCAAAATTGACAGGTGAAGTAATGATATATTCATTTTAACACGGTGCAGAGCTGAACACAAGCAAACTACACACAATAGTGTGGATATATTTTACCAACATAATGTTAACTAAAATAAAGTACCAGAATGAAACATTCTATCTCAATCAATTGCTAAAAATTAGATAAAACCAAATAGTGAATTGTTCGGGAACACTTAACACAAATATAATTAAAAGGAAAAGCAAAGTATGTATTATTTAAAAAAAAAAAAAAACTCTGAAAAATGACATTCTGAATTTTGAGAGCAGACTAATTATTACAACTTGAATTTTCTTGTATCTTTTAATATTTTGCCATTGATTTCATTTGGACTTCTCAACAAATCATTTCTGTAACCATATGTGCACTTCTGTCAATTTAAAGTTCACCCTCCTCTAACAATCTGCCATTTCCTTTCTTGACTAAAGCAGATGAAATGTCTCTTGCCTGAATCATAATAATGGAACAATTTCTATGTGGAAATCTAAAGTATTTTCTTATAAGATGTAATTTATTATTTTCAAAACTATGTTGTAAAGTATTTGGCCTGTGAATATAAAACAAAAGACAATTTCATTATGGAAGATATAAAATATAGTGTAGTCTTTAACATTAAAATAGTTTATTTCTTTTACTTTGTACCAAGTTACATCATGAAGTAATCATTTTATAATAGACCAATAGTTTAAAATTTAGAAGCATTACATACAAGTTACATAATATTCTACTATGAAAAAAAGCATAATTTCTTTTAGCATGAGTACAGAGATGTACGAGTCTTTCTATCGAGATGTATTGTCGCTGTCTCCTCATTCATCTGTACACACACAGGTTTCTGCATAAATGCATTGACTGGCTGATTGGCTTATTTTTAAATTGTTCTTAAATGCCTCATTGTATAAGTATTGCCAACAGTGTAGTAGAAATTTTAAAAAGTGTTTATTTATTTTTAATCTTGAATTTGCATGCTGCCATTCTTGTTCTTGTAAAGTCTTCCAAATTTCTGTCAGTGGTTGCTACAAATAGTCTAGTGTCCATGATTTCCTCCCCTGTCAGGGAAGAAGTTCAAGCATGCTCATATGTATTAACAAGTAGCACTGCAGGCAAGAAGTAGTGATCTTTTTAATGTGCTTTAATTCATGAAGAATGGGAAAAGAATGGACATAAATTCTCATTCCTCTTTAAAGGCATTCTTGAACTCATTGTATATCATTTTTGAAATCCTGATAAATATCCTTAAATATACCCAAGATCATCCCATTCTTTTATTTTGGTATATATTAACATATATTAATTATACATAACAATGAGTTTCATCGTGGTGGCTTCATTCATGCACATAATATATTTTAATCATAGTCATCTTCACTAGCCTTTTCTTTTTATCCTTCTCTTGCAGCTTATCTCTTTCTTCTCAAAGTTTTTCTATTTCATTCTACTTCAATGTAATTTCAATCCAGTGAGTTTAAAGACAGGGTGTTCAATGAACCTGGATTGTTTAGAATGAGTTTAGAGCTCTAATATTGTACATGATCCACGTTAAATCATTGCATTCTTTCTGGCTAACCTTCAGAGTGTATATTTGATTCAATGTGAAATATTTACAAATATTTATCTTCTCCAAATCCCTTCAGTGTTAACATTCACAATGCCTCTCGTTTCCTCTTTAAATTCAGATTTACCTGACTTCAATTTATTATGCCGTATTTCTATCTATCTAAGTGATTTATGCTTAGTCCTGATCATTTCATATTTCTTCTTTGTCTCCTTTCCTTGTCTTCTTCCTTTGTTCTTTCAATCCCTTCTTCCTTCTGTCTTCTGTTTGTCTATCTTATCTATCTTCTACCTAAAGATCCATCCATTCTTTTATCACACAGAAGCAACAGTGCAGTGCTTCTCAGCCTCTATTCACAGATTCTGGCTTGGCACTAGCATGCTGAGTCCTCTGCATGATCTAGCATGGTCTTTGGTTCTACTTCTTCACCCTCTCACTCACAAACTTGCCAGAACCATAGCTGGCATGGAAATTGAAATGATTGTACTGGTTTCTTTTGGGACCATGGAAATTGAAATGATTGTACTGGTTTCTTTTGTTTGCTGAAGTCATTTCAGGAAGCCAAGGAACTAAGGGTCATCTTCTCCCAAGATACCACCCCAGATGGCTCTATGTATGGATGGCATTTCTGATCCAATTACCCACTATGGCCTTCATTTGTTATTTCTTCTCCAACCACCCATACTGAAAAACAAGCCCTAGCAGTCTAGAGACTCTGTTTATTACCTTTGCACTGCATTAACTTACCTATCTGGTGCAGTTCCATACATATTATAGATACTAACAATATTTGTTAGACATATGGATGTATAAATTAATATATAGAATTCAGAGTAAATGTTTGAGAAACCATATGCATTTACCTTTAGCCTGTTATTTTAACATTAGAAGATAATTCCACTCTTGTTATTCTTTCTAGGATTCTTACTGTTATGTGTCACCTCCTGATTTTTATAAGCCTAACATTAAGGATCAGTTCTTTGTCATGCTATCGTCTTTCCACTTCTAAACTTTTCAATAAATCCTAGCAACTGCAAAAAGATTTGTGTAGTGTCTAAATGCATGACATCTTGAAAACATTCCCTTCCCTGCTGAGTCACAGAGTAAAGAGTGGAAACAAAATTGATAAAGTGTTTTCAGATATGAAGACGACCTAATAGCCTCTTCTATCCATTCATACAACAGTTATCCTAATATTATGTTATGGCATTAAAAAATAAACACAGTGACTCTAATGACCTTTAAAGTCTCCACTTGAGCATTACCTTGAGGGCCATAAATTTTGCCCAGAGTATGGAAAGTTAAAGACCATATTCAAAATTGAGCATCTCATATTTGTGTCTCAGAATATTATTCTGACTCCAGTGCACAGTTTCTAGATTTGTTTTCAAAGATTTCAAAGTGTAAGGAACATGTTTCAGGCCCTTGACCAGGCTCTGAAAGAATAGAACACATGGTCCTATGTGGGGAAAAAAGGCTTGGGGATCCCACAATTCCTCCCGCCATGCTGTGGGTACTCGGCTGGGAACGCTCTGGGTTTCTCCAGCTGGAAGTTGGGCCCGGCTGTTCATTAACTAAAAGCCTCTCCCTGGCTCTTCACGGGTTCCTCATAGCGGTGCAGCCCCAACACACGAGGAAGCCCTTGGGTTTCCAAAACTGGTTTATTCACATGGCGGATCGTGGATGGATCTGATGCATACCCCCAAACCCAGGATCGACCTGAGTTAAAAGGGGAGGGGAGAAGGGGGAGGAGATGGGGAGGAATGTTTAATCGCTCCACCTCTGGCCTTCAGGTACCTCATTAGTATGTAAATCTCTTTAGAGCCTGTTCACGCCCTCCACCTGTGTACATGACTGAAGGGTGGAGGTGGAATGGAGATTAGACCTCGTGTTAGGCCCAACAGTCCTATTTTTTCCTAAAAGGAATCAGCTTACATTTTCCTCTGAAATTCCTCTTACTTACTCTGTATAATTTTGTGTCTTCTTTTTTTATTGGATATTTTATTTACATTTCAAATGTGATCCCCTTTCCCAATTTTTCCCCCACCCAGAGACCTCTTCTCCTATCTTCCCCTACTTTTGCTTCTATGAGGATGTGACCTTACCCACCCCCCACTCCCACTTCCCCACCATCGAATTCCCCCACACTGGTGCATCCAGCCTTCACTGGACCAAGGACTTCCTCTTCAATCTATGCCTGATAAGGCCATCCTCCCCTACATATACAGCTGGAGTAATGGGTCCCTCCCTATGTGTTTCCAGGCTGGTGGTTTAGACCCTGGAAGCTCTGGTTGGTTGGTATTGTTGATCTCTCCATGGGGCCACAAACCCTTTCAGCTTCTTCAGTCTTCTCTTTCACTCCTCCATTGGGAACCCCATGATCAGTTCAATGGTTAGCTGTGAGCCTCAGCCTCTGTATATTTCAGGCGCTGGCAGACCTCTAAGGAAACAGTTATATCAGGCTCCTGTCAGCATGCACTTCCTGGCATTTACATCAGCATCTACCTTTGGTGACTGCACATGGGATGGATACCCAGGTGGGACAGTCTCCAGATGGCCCCTCCTTCAGTTTCTGTCCCATACTTTGTTTTTATATTTGCTCCCATGTGTATTTTATTACTCCTTCTAAGAAGGACCAAAGCACCCACACTTTTGTCTTCCTTCTTCATGAGCCTCATGTGGTCTGTGAGTTGTATTTTGGGTATTGCGAGCTTTTGGGCTAATATCCAATTATCAGTGAGTGCATACCATGTGTGTCCTTTGTGATTGGATTACCTCAACTCAGGATGGTATTTTCTAGTTCATCCATTTGCCTAAGATTAAAATAGTATCAGAACACAGTAAAAATTCTGAGTAGAAACTGTTTAATTGCATATTTGTAATCATGTTTTTCTACTTCAGTCTTATCTTAATGCAGAAGCCAAAAAAAGGGTTGCAGGTGTGCATTCAGTACACCACCATCTGGAAATAAAGAACTATATGTATGGATAGTATTAAGACTGACAACCAATACATAGTATAAAGGAATACAAAACTCTTGATAAATCTGCCTTTTTCTTAAATGGGAACAAAACTAAAAAGCAGTCCCATGTATATTGTGAGTGCTTCATAAAAGAATAATATGATTACAATGAAATTACTGAATTTAAACTTTATTTAAATTTCAAATATGCTTGCACATATGTAGTGTTTATCCTTATTGTTATGCTTTTTTATATATAAGCTATCTGGTTAGTTTTTATACAAATGTAGAGAACAAATACCTTTGGAACTTATGCTGAAAACTCAAAATGAAAAGTATTGCAATACTCACAGTGCTAAAGGTTAAGGTCTTGATGTTTGTGTAATATGCTTCAATTTGGCTAAAATACCTTTTCTCTTAGCCAAATGTCATTATACTTGGATCATGTTTTCAAGAGCTTCTCTTTCTTTATTCAATAGAAAAAGTGTCAGTTACATGATTTATGTGATGGGGAACTATTAGAGTAATCTCATTGGCAACCTTTTAGTTTTAACAAACTTTCAAGTGCTCTGAGTTACTCACTGAAGCAAAAACTTAACAAAAATTAAAGTAAAGCAAATTTGTTACGAACAGTTTGGGCTAACAAAAGACATCTGGATTGAAAGCATAAAAGGAAAAATAAGAATATCAAACAATATTGATTTTTAAAATAGTAAGCCCAGTGTATAGAAACTGCAAAGAGTAGACCCTTTATTCATTGATTTCTTTCCCTAAATGTTGATGGGAAATTGTACTTATTTCAATTTGTTTTTAAAAATGAGCTGCTGTTTTCTTCCATAGAAGATTGTGTTGGTTATACATTGAAGACACTGGAAAGACAACCCTTCTACACCATTAAACAATTTCAGGGTTTTGCATGCCAAATTTTAAAAATTGAAATTGTCTTTAACATTATAAAGGGGGAAAAAAGCATGTAATATGGAAAAAAGACTAGTGGTTTGCAAAATTTGGTACATTTGAGCATAGTTTTCTACATTGTCATTACTTTTGACAGCTTTGAGTTTCTTGAAAGTTTCTTATTTAATCTGTGTCAAGAGCAAACTAACATTACATATATAATTTGTTTTATAAGAATAAGTGGGACAAACTTGATTGTTATAAAAAAGGAATATACTTTCCCAGAAATTATCCCAAACCTCATTCAAATCCTACCATAGCTTGTTAAAAATTGAGCAATACTTTAGGTAATTGTAATTATGGGGCTTCATTAATTTTCTTTAAGACTCGGGAATTGTTTTATTGTTTTACTTACATTAGTCTGCTGCTGAATACTTCTTTTAGATGAGACAATTTTGGCTTATTTATAGCCAAACAAGCTGAGACTTAATTAAGAAAAACATCACCTGATATTCTCATGTGATTATCAACCAAGTTTGTTTTCTTTTCATTAGAACAACTACAAAAACTTTAAAATATTTATGATACATTTCAGCAAATAAGGGTATTGTACACAGAGCTAGCAAGTTTACTTCATGCCATTGGTTTCAGTGGATTGGATAGGTCTGCTTTATGATGACACATTGAGTCAGAGAGTGACCTAGAGTACAGTCTTGGTTTTCTCCCTTGTTTGGTACCTGTCACTTACTCATCTGCTTCTCCTCTTTGTTTTATTATTCCTCAAAATATAGGGTAAGTATCCCTAATACTTTATGTCTTTTATGGATAAAGTGTCATGGTAATAATCCTTTACTAAGATTAAAAATAATCTATTTATTAGTTTTTAATTCTCAGATCTTATTAGTTATTATTTCTCAGGCTCATAGTCCTTGTTTTTGATCAAGATATAATATTAAAGGGCTCAATTTTTATGCACTGGGTTCTTATGCTTTCCAGTGCTGTGTGACAAAACCTTTCCTTGGGAGTCAGAACTCACATCTACTTACCTCAGATAGAGATCCCATCACAAATCAGAGTACAAATACCGCCAAAGTCCAAGTAGTGAACTGATGTGTTTTGTAGGGTTCATGCATAGGATTATGGGTAGGTTTACTTATGGGAGCAAAAATGACTCAAAGTCAACTGTATCAACAAAGCCCACCCAAGTAGGGGTGACAGATCTCCAAAGCTGAGAACCTAGAACACAATGCACAGCTTGCCGGGAGTTCAAGAAGTTGAAGAGTGTCTATTCCAAGTCACACAGTTAACCTAAACCTCTTCCAGGCACCTGGGCTGGTTTCTGCTGCTTCCAGGTAGCTGGTGTGGTGTCAGTAATCCTTGCAACTTTTCTTGTCTGAGAGTCTTTTTGACAGTTCCTTTCATTAGACAAGGATTCTCAGCTCTTTTTGCTTACTTTGGCAGACAGGAGATCTAGTAAATCTGTTTATTTTCAGGGGCTACCTGAAGTTATTTTGAGTTATTTGCCTTCCTGTTCATAGAGTCTCCCTGTAGGATGAAATGTTCAATCTTGGAGAAATCTGTTGTGCATCACTACATATTTCAATGATGTAGGTGGGTATCAGAGGATGAATGAAAAACATCAGTTTCATTTGACAGTAGGTGAATTACCAATGAGTTGTTTCCAAGAGTTTGAATTTAAAGAAATGACCATAACTAAACTGTTATTCTCTTAAATGAGTCTTGGCTAGGCTACACTGTTCATCTGTTTCTGTATGAGACTTTTCTTGTCAAACCTAATCTAAAACAGTAATAATCCAAATGTAGGTCAATAAACCAAGACAAATTTTATGCTAAAAGTTACTTTGGTAAGTAACTTTATCTCACTTAACTTTCAGGAACTTCTTTTAGGAGGGACATTATGGATAAGACCTTGACACGCTTATCTTTGTGCTTTATTTCCGTCCAGAATTACTACACAATTCTCAAATTGTCTTGTAAAAATTTGTCTTTTTAAAATCCCAGGAGTACAAGTAAGAAATGATTGGTGTTCATTTCTTTTTGTTAATATAAATTACTTTGTGGAAAAAATGATAACAGTGCCCCATTTTTTTCTTTTAAAATCATGCATTTATGGTTTCCCCTCTCTTCTTTGTATATTCCCCCTCACAACTCCCCTCTTCTCAAGATCCACTCCCCCAACTGTAAGAAGCAGGCCTCCCAGAAATATCAAACAACATGGCATAACGAGTTACAAGACTAGGCATAAATCTTCATACCAATTCAGGGTGTGGCAACCCCATAGGAAGAAAAGAGTCTGCAAAAGCAGGCAAACAAGTTAGAGACAGCCCCATTCCTACTGTTAGGAGTCCCACAAGAACACAGAGCTACAAAATGATAACATTATGAGTACAGATATCACTAGGAATCATTTCCTTGACTTTTTTCTTTTTCTGTTTCTTCTTTCTTTCCTTCCTTCTCTCTCATTTCTTCCTTCTCTCTCCTTCCTTCCTTCCTTCCTTCCTTCCTTCCTTCCTTCCTTCCTTCCTTCCTTTCTTCCTTCCATCTTTGTCAGTTAAGCTTGGTTAAATCCTAGACATCTAGGCCTTCCATCCTCTGGTTCTTGACTCCCTAAACAGTGTCAGACATGGGATTCTTTTCATGGTGTTGTTCTCAAATTGGACCAATCAAATTTTTGGCAACTATTACAACTTCTGACTCACTTTTTTCCCAGCACATCTTGCAGGTAAGACAAATTGTAGGGCCAAACTTTAGTAGATAGGTTAGTGTTCCAATCCTTCCACTGAAAGATTTGCCTGTTCACAGAAGATGGATTGTTCAAGCTCTGTATTCTGCATTACTAGGAGTCTTCAATAGATTACCTTTGTAGATTCCTAGGAGTTTCCATTATACTAGATTTCTACCTCACCCCAGAAATCCCCACCCCACTTTCCAATATTCTTATATCTATCCACCCTACCTGATACCTCTTCTCTTTCCATCCCCACTAACCCTAGGCCAAAATTGAAATCTATTCTACTTCCTTTTCTGAGGTAGATCCACTTATATTCCCTCATGTCTTCCTTGTTATTTAGCTTTTCTGGATCTATGAAGAGTAGTATGATTATCATTTAGTTTATAGCTGATATGGTAAGTGAGCCCATTCCATGTTTGTCTTTCTGGGTCTCAGTTACCTTCCTCAACATGAATTTTTTTCTAGTTCCATTTATTTACCTGTAAATTTCATGATGCCACAATAGATAAGAACATTGGCTGTTCTTCCAGTAGGGTTCAATTCCCAGCACCCACATGGCAGCTAACAATTGACTGTAACTCCTGTACAAAGGATCCAATTACCAGTCCCCCATTTCTTCTCTTCTCTATCAATTTATGGAACACGAGAGCACAGAGAGTAGAATTGTGAGTGAAAATGGCAAGTAGGTTGTCATGAAGGGTCATTCTGTCTGTTTTTCAGACTCTTATTAAAAAGTGTCCCAGCAGCCTGATCTTGCTTATGGTATGAACGTCTGTATTGGTGGTCTTCCAAGGTCACAGGCAGGAATCATTGAACATTAACACTCTGTGTAGATTGCTTCATGAGTCACTGTAGTAATTAAATTTGAATTTTAAAGCAAGGTTATGGAAAAGTAACTAAAAATTGAGTCATAGAATTCTTTATCACAAGTTCTTAGATCAAGATAGATAGTTGTAGAAAGTTGACTTTCCCACCTCAGTGTAGAAATACTTTAATTTAGAGCCACTACAGAGCTTGATGAAAAATTAGTGTCACATAATGCATCCTTAAAGTTATATGAGGGATTCTTTCAGGTATAAAAAACTTTTTATATTCTGGAATCCATTGATAGATATTCTCTATTCTATATCAAAACTGACACAGATCAACAAAAGAAATCAACACACTACTATGCATTGGGGGTTAATGTATGTGAGCAAGAAAGATATCTTGGATTTACTATATTATATCTACATTCAAAAATAAAACTCAAAACTTCTTAGCATGGAAGGTGGAAATCTCAATGGATCCAGGCCTTAAAGAACTATAGGAAGAGGAAGTCACAAAAGGGTAATGTCAATTCAGTGGGTCATGTTCTTCTGGTGTCCTCCATCATCTCTGACTGCTAAAAATCTTTCCATGATTTCTAACATCTGCATCACAGAAGTAAAGGACTCATGAGAGTGAGACCTCCAATCTCTCTCTCTCTCTCTCTCTCTCTCTCTCTCTCTCTCTCTCTCTTCTAACTGTGGTTCTCTGCACTCTGCACTCTGCACCCAGTCCCACCTGCTGCCAGAGGAATCATCTTTGATAATTATTGGACAAGGTACAGATCTATGAGTATAACAGTATATCATTAGGAATCATTTCATATAGACATATATATATATATATATATATATATATATATATATATATGTGTATCATGTATCATATATACACATAAGTGAGTGTGTGTGTGTGTGCGTGTGCATGTGCGTGTGCTTGTGCGTGTGTATTTTTGAGTCATGTTTGTTTCTACCCTGGGTCTTTGAGTTATCCAGTCTCTAGTTCTTCACTGTCCAGGGCTCTCATGGGCTCAGAGAAACTGAAGCAGCAAGCATAACTGCACACAGGGGACTGTACCATGTCCTCTGCATATATTTTATGGCTGTTAGCTTGGTGTTTTTGTGAGACTCCTAACACTAGAAGGAGATTTTCTCTGACTCATTTGCCTGTTCTTGAGATAGTTTTTGCTATTGGTTTACCTTGTTTAGCCTTGAAAGGAAGGCTTTTGCCTTGTCTTATTGCATCTTGTTTTGTCCTGCTGGCTATCATCACTTGGAGGGCTGCTCCTTTCTGAAGAGGAACAAGACGAGGGGTAAATCTCGGAGAAAGAGAAATGGGGGAGGTGAGCTAGGAGAAGTGGAGAAGGGAAAAATTTTTGTTCAGAAGTACTGTATAAAAATAATCATTTTTCAATGAAAATAAAAATGAAAATTTAAAAAGCTCACTTTCATAGATTTGTGAGAATAACAAAAATTAAAGTAAAAAATTAATGGTGACAAATCCATTTACAAAAAATGTCAGGGGCTGTGTAGATTAACTTGTAGAAAAATTTAGTAACCCCACTAAGTATTAACTTCAGACTGCTCAGAAAAATGGAAGCATGTGATAAATAGAAGATGGAATATAAAAGAATAATCACAACTTTGTAACCAATTTTGGAGAAAAATTTACACAACTCTACATCTTTAAAGTTTATTAAAATATATGTGTAAGATATGAATCACAAGATAAATCTGTTTAAATATACAGATTAATACATTCTAACAAAATTTCACTTATAAGAAATAAGTTCAAGAGATCTATTGTATCTCATATCAAATACATCTAATAATAATATGTTGTATTTTTAATATACATAGAGTGGAGACATTTAAATTTTTCTTTTGAATAAAATGGTAAGGATTTGAAGTAAAATGTATATAAAGTAGTTTGAGTTTTCATTGCAAAATGTTCTTCTATAAACATTTGCATGTGTATATATTTGAACATATTAGTATGTTGTCCTTTTTTGGCCATGCTATTTAATTTAAAAATTGTGTTTGGTAGTGAATTTTGCAATTTAATTTCATATCACTTAATTATTGGAAAATACAGTAGTAGTTATAAATAATTAGAAAAATTAGCATTTTAAAAATATAGTTAAATCGAAACTTTGTGTCTTCTAATTTGGATGGAAGGATAGAAGTTAATTCTATCTAGCCAGAGAGAAGAATTTTCTTTTATTATGGATGTTCATTGTAGTGTCAATGATAGATAGGCTGACACCCTAAATATCCTCAATGTTTTGAACATGAGCTGAAATAGAGCCTCTCAGAAGAAACATTTGGTATTAGACTGGTGGCTTTCATACTAGATTTCAGGATATTGCTTCTAAGCTCTAGAGTATAGCAAATCCATCTCTTGCTCTTTGTTCCCTTAAGCTACAGCCTACAATTTAGAATATCTAATGTAGGAACACAGAATGGTCACTTTTTTTAAACTTGTGATGCCTATGCTTACATTTTCCTGTTTTCAAATCCTCAACCTCAAACTAGGTATCATAAAATACCTCATTTCTTAATAGTTCTATAAAACAGTCTTCCTCCCCATTCTCTTTTTTCCTTCTCTCTCTCTCTCTCTCTCGCTCTCGCTCTCTCTCTCTCTTTCTACACACACACAGCTCCCAAATTTATTAGCATGTTAGAAAGAAAGAATATATATGGGCTAATCAAAATAGAGCATTCATGAACCATAATTGAGCATTCCTTTTTATCCAAAGAGTATTTTCTGACATTTATTAGAGCTATACTCTTGCAATAACAAGAATTAGTATTCTAATTTGCATATTTGTCTGGGCATGCTTATAAGAAGAAACAGATGCAAGTGTTTTATATTAGTGAAATTAATTGTTCTAATTTTATAAACAAGTAATTTCTTTGAAAATAATAATTAGGCTTTTATGAGTGTGCTTTTGTCACTATGTCCCATTTTGTTCCAAAATATTATGTGCTTTTCAGTAGATATTTGGACATTTTGTCTTGGCTATTTGATGTTGATTTCATTCAGGTTTGATTTTTTTCTTGCCTTTATTCATATAGCAATTAAAATTATGATAATGACAGAAGGGAGTTACATTAAACTCCAGAGAAGTCATGAACTGGCCATCAGAGGTGATTATTATTATTATTATTTATTATTATTATTATTATTATTATTATTATTATTATTATTATACAGTACCAAGAGAATGCATAGCTAGATTTAAAATAGTATTATAGATATTTAAAAATGCTTTAAAATAATTATAACAAGCTCAGAACTGAGATTTTATTCACTCACAGAAAGAGTACTTTCTACATTATGAACTTTGTAATTTTACTCTATTTTCAAAAAGTAAAATCTACAGTAAACTTTGTAAAATTAAATTCATTAAAATATATAAGCAGTAAAACTGCTAAATCTTTTAATATTTTCTACAAAGAAAGTATGACAGAAGCAAGAAAGATCAAGGATCTTGATTTCAGTTAGCTTGGTTGATCAGTGATCCTGGGAAAATATCAAGCCCAAATTGACTCTCTGTTTTGTATTTGAAAAAGAACTTCTATGAATAATAACTAGCAAATTGATATCAATAAATTTTAATTTATGCCTTTGTATATTAAATGACATTTAAAAATTTTTATATTTTTTATATGCATACATGCTTGCTCTTATCTATGTATGTGCGACATGTGTATGCCTGATGCCTGGGGAGAAGAAGTGATCAGATTCCCTGGAACTGGAGTCACTGATGGTTGTAAGCTGCCATGTCAGTGCTGGAAACAGAACTCTGTCCTGTACAAACACAGCTAGTGATCTTAACTACTGAGCTACCAAGCAATAATTCTAGCTCCTCCAAAACATTTATTTTATGTATGTATGTATGTATGTATGTATGTATGTATGTATGTATGTATGTATGTATCTATCTATCTATCTATCTATCTATCTATCTATCTATCTATGTATCTATCTATGTATCTATCTATGTATCTATCTATGTATCTATCTACCTATCTATCTATCTATGTATCTATCTATGTATCTATGTATCTATGTATCTATCTATCTATCTATCTATCTATCTATTTAAAAATTTTTATTGGATATTTTATTTACATTTCAGATATTATCTCCTTACCTCATTCCCCCCTGACAAGAAGCCCCCATCCTATCTCTCCTCCTCCTGCTTCTATGAGGATATGCCCCCCCAGGCCCTACTCCTAACTCCCCACCCTTGAAATCCCCCACACTTGGCATCCAGCCTTCAAGGGACAAAGGATCTCCTCTCCCACCTATGCTGACAAGGCCATCCTACCCTACGTATACAGTTGAGCCATGGGTCCCTTCCTAAGTGCTCAACACCTGTGATTTAGACCCTGGGAACTCTGGTTGATTGGTATTATTGTTCTCCCCATGGGGCCACAAAAGCTTTCAGTTCCTTCAGTCTTCTAACTCCTCCATTGGGAACCCCATGATCAGCTCAATGGTTAGCTGTGAGCATCTGTCTCTAAATATGTGAGACTCGGGCAGACGTCTAAGGAGACATCTATATCAAGCTTCTGTTAGCATGCACTTCCTGACATCCACATCAGCATCTACCTTTGGTGACTGCACATGGGATGGATACCCAGGTGGAATGGTTTCCAGACAGCCTCTCCTTCTGTTTCTGTCCCACACTTTGTCTCCATATTTGCTTTCTTGAGTATTTTGTTAATCCTTCTAAGAAGGACTGAAGCACCCACACTTTTGTTTTCCTTCTTCATGAGCTTCATGTGGTCTGTGAGTTGCATCTTGCGTATTGAGAGCTTCTGGGCTAATATCCAATTATCAGTGAATGAATAGTATGTGTGTTCTTTTGTGATTGGGGTATCTCACTCGGGATATTTTCTAGTTCCATCCATTTACCTAGGAATTTCTAGAATTCCTTGTTTATAATAGCTGACTAATACTCCATTGTGTAAATGTACCACATTGTTTTTTGTATCGATTCCTCTGTTGAAGTACATCTGGGTTCTTTCCAGCTTCTGGCTATTATAAATAAGGCTGCAATGAACATAGAGGAACATATGTCCTTGTTATATGTTGGAGCATCTTCTTGGTATGTGCCCAAGAGTGGTGTAGCTGGGTCCTCAGGTAATACTATATCCAATTTTCTGAGAAACTGCCAGACTAATTTCCAGAGTAGTTGTAACAGCTTGCATTCCCACTAACAATGGAGGAGTGTTCCTCTTCTCCACATTCTCACCAGCATCTGCTATCACCTCAGTTTTGATCTTAGCCATTCTGACTGGTGTGAGGTAGAATCTCAGCGTTGTTTTGATTTGCATTTCCCTGATGACTAAGGATGCTGAACATTTCCTTAGGTGCTTCTCGGACATTTGAGTTTCCTCAATCGAGAATTCTTTGCTTAACTCTGTACCCCATTTTTTAATAGGGTGATTTGGTTGTCTGGAGTCTAATTTCTTGAGTTCTTTGTATATATTGAATATTAGCCCTCTATTGGATGTGGATTTGGTTAAGATGTTTTCCCAGTCTGTTGGGTGCCTTTTTGTCCTATTGACAGTGTCCTCTGCCTTACAAAAACGTTGCAAACTTATGAGGTCCCATATGTCAATTCCTGATCTTAGAGCATAAGCCTTTGGTATTCTGTTCAGGAAAATTTCCCCTGTGCCTAGGTATTCGAGGGTCTTCCCCACCACTTCTTCTATTAGTTTCGGTGTATCTAGATTTATGTGAAGGCCCTTTTTCCACTTGGAATTGACCTTTGTACAGGGAGATAAGTATGGATCTATTTACATTCTTCTACATTTTGACCTCCAGTTGAACCAGCACCATTTGTTGAAAATATTGACCTTTTTCCACTGAACAGTTTTATCTCCTTTGTCAAAGATCAAGTGACTATATGTGTGTGGGTTCATTTCTGGGTCTTCAATTTATTCCATTGATCTTCTTGCCTGTCTCTGTACCAATACCATGCAGTTTTTATCACTATTGTTCTGTAGGATAGCCTGAGGTCAGGGATGGTGATTCCCCCAGAAGTTCTTTCATTGTTGAGAATATTTTTCACTATCCTGGGTTTATTGTCATTCCAAATGAATTTGAGACTTTCTCTTTCTAACTCTGTGAAGAATTGAGTTGGGATTTTAATGGGGATTGTATTGAATCTTTAGATTGCTTTTGGCAAGTTGGCCATTTTAAGGAAATTAATCCTGTAAATCCATGAGCACAGGATATTTCCATCTTCTGAGATCTTTTTCAATTTCTTTCTTTAGAGACTTGAAATTCTTGTCATACAGATCTTTCACTTGCTTGGTTAGATTCACACCAAGGTATTTTATATTATCTGTGACTACTGTGAACGGTGTCATTTTACCAAATTTACACAATGTCTTCCCACAAATTCAGCCCTACAATGGATATTAGATGGAAACTATATTTCTTAAATATCTATAATAGTATTTTAAATCTAGATATGCATTTTCTGAGAAATGGTACTGTCCAATAATACATATACGTTACATATATATATATATATATATATATATATATGGCATGAAAAAGAAGGATCACATGAAGGGCTGGAGAAAGGAAAGAGTGGAAGTCATGAAACTTTATTTAATTTTTCCCTTATTTAAAACATTTTCATTAATTAATTAATTAATTAATTAATTTATTTATTTGGAGGGCATTATATGCTACTGTTGCACCTGGTGAGATGGTAGTGATGTGTGTGTGTATGTGTGTGTGTATATGTGTGTGTACATGTGTGTGCATGTGTGTACATGTGCATGTGTGTGAGTATGTATACATAAATGTACAGTTTGAAGGATTTGGGTCTCTACTTATACTCTATAGGACTCATGTCATTAGGGAAGTGTCAGTCATCTTTCCACAGTCAGGCACTTTTCAGGTCTCACAATAATAGAAAAAAAATCCAGTAACAACAACAATTATGTTGTTACAACTAGTCAATTATTCAAAAGTGAATGATTTTTTATAGTGAACACTTTAAGACACTGAAAAAATATTAAAAAACATGAAATGATGATCCTAGTCTATCCTCATGGGTGAGGAGAAATAAGAAAATGAAAATGGCTATATTATAAAATAATGAGCTATAAATTCAATGCCACCCACCATCCAAATATAATGTCCTTCTTCGTAGAAAAGAAAAAAAATAATCTTAAGTTTCATATAGAATCACAGGAGCCCAAGTAGCAAAAATAGAAAGATATGCATAAAATAACATTAAAATGCATAAGGTTAATTATTTTATGTGCTAACTATATTTTTATTTTCTTCTTTTATTGAAATGGGTACTTTTGATGTATCTTATAAATTAATTTTTTGAACAAAGTTTATTAGCTTTTCTCTATTCATTCTTTATTTTAGTAAGCGTGTGTGTGTGTGTTTCTGGGTTACATGTATATATATATATATATATATATATATATATATATATATATATGCATATATTTCCCCATAATTAGCTTTAATTTTTTGATCATAGCCACCTTACTAGTTGTGAGGTGACATCTCATTATGGCTCTGATTTGCAATTTTATGATTCATGACACTGATCACTGTTTCATATATATATTGGAGAATTCTTTATCTTTTGGGGAAAAGTCTGTTTAGACATTTTATCCATTTTCATTACCCCTATAAAATCAGGTTTATACCATTTTTCTATTGAGTTTCTGGAACCATTATATAACTTAGATTTCAACACCACAAGAAGTGTGGTTTGCAAATAGTTTGTCTAATCCAGGACATGACTTTTCACTTTGCTTCCTGTTTTCTTCACAGTGCAGAAACATTTGTGATTGATTTAGCTTCACTGAATATATATATATATATATATATATATATATATATATATATATATATATATATATATCTTTCATTTCTTAAGCTGTTGGTGTAATACTGAAAAGTTATAGCCAAATACTATATTATAAAGGGCTTCTCCATGTTTGAGAAATGGTCCACCAGTTAAAAGTGCTGACTGCTCCTCCAGAGACCCAGTTTTGAATCCTAGCACTCATATGATAGTTAACTACCATCCTCTAACTCCAGTTCCAGGATATCTGACACCTGCTTCTGGTCTTCACAGCACTGCATACTCACGGTTCACAGACAAACAAGCAGGTAAAACAACCATACACATACAATAGATATTAAGAAAAGTTTCCCAGTATTTCTTCTTTAGTCATTTTCAGCTTTAGATTTTATCTTTGGTCTTGAAGTTGATTTTCAACCCAGGTATAAGATGGTATAAGATTCATGATTGAAATTCTGCTTGAGTTGACTCAGTGTTTATCTTACCATTTGCTATTGTATCTTCAGGTTTTCTATATCAAATATCAGTCTCCTTTACAAGCTTTGGTCTACCTTTTGGCTCACAACTGTATTCCATCACCATCACTGACTTTTTTATGTTAATAATATACTATGATGGTTTTTAAGAGATGGCACAGCAGTGAAGATCACTGGCTGCTCTTCCAGGGATCTGGGTTCAATTTTCAGCACCCTCATGGCAGCTCACAACTGTCTATAACTGCATTTCCAGGTGATTCAACAGACACACATAGGGCAAAATATCAATCCTTGTAAAATAAAAATAAATCATCAAACTTAAAAATAATATACCATATTGATTACTTAAGCCTTTAATATATTTTAAAAACAAGAAGTGTCAAACAACCAAACTTTTCTTTTGTTCTCAAGAGTATTTTCAGAATTTATGTTCTTTATTGCTTCGATATGAATTTTTAAATTGCTATAGATAATGGCATTGTCTTTGGATAGTGTAAGCATTAACAAAGATGATCTAAGGGATAATGTGCTAGAATAAACCATACTGAGAAAAAAATCTACACAGTCCCACTTTTTTTAGAATTTGAATAGCATAAACCTGCAGTTATGTAGGACATGTAGGCAGAGACATCAAATAAGCAGCCCGAGGGTAAGAATAAACATCTATGCTATGAAGTGAAAACTCATACCATGTTTATCAATAAACAGAACTAAAAAGTTGATGAGTAGACAATTATTCTTCATTGCATAAAACATTTACCTCTCTCTAAATTATATGAGTGTGTGTGTGTGTGTGTGTGTGTGTGTGTGTATGATACATAAAAGTGGACTAACAGAAAATACTAATATATTTTTTCGAGAGTATGTTACTCAGCTTTTCTTTGTTTTCAAAACAGGCAATTCTGCCATCTGAGACAAAATGAATAAATTTAGAGGGCATTGTACTAAGTGAAACAAATCCAGTATAAAAATCTCACATATTGAAATGCAAAGTTTGTTCTCAGACTTAAACACATTTTCTTTTGGAGTTAATCTTCCTCTAATCTGCCCTCAATTAGTAACTGCAACTTATGATCTATCTGGACACTTATATATTCTCCCTTCCCTTCTCTCTCCCTCTCTTCCTCCCTTCCTCTCTCCTTTCCCCTTTCTCACTCCCTTCCTTTTTGTTTTTCTTCTTTTTTCCTTTCCTTGTCCCCCTCTTTCTTTCCATTCACACTGTAATGTGACTGAGTGACTGACCATAAACTAGTGAGCACTGTTACCTGATGGCTTGAGGTGATATTCTGGACATAGCTAGGCAGCATGCAGAAGGAAAATTTAATCTGCTTCTGTCCTGCCAAAATACCATCAATGGACTATATCGCTCTACACAGGACAGTATCCTGCAAAGTTTGTGTCTTAGTTCTTTTGTTGAATTTGGTGTTGTTAGTTTCCCTTGGTCTTGTTCAGAAATACCATTCTATCTTTTTGAGATTTCTCTACACTATACTCACATCTTTGCAGATTCCCCTTTGTAACACTTTTTTTTGGGAATCTAGTTTGAATGTACTTCTGACTTCTGTCATGGATCTGATTATTGAATCCATTTTGCTTTTCTCCTCATTTATCTTTGATTCAAAAACATATTAACTATAATATCTACACTAAAAATCATTTATCTACACTAAAAATCAATTCTGTCCTCTTTTCCTATGCTTGCAAAATTTACTCACACCCTACTGCTGTCATAATGGACATTTTTGTTGATAATAGATTATTTGACTTCCTTAATGGTCAGAATAAATCAAAGATTAGGGTGTTTTGGAATTTAAAAGCATTTAAAACATTGTTTTGCAAAGTTCCAGCCTTCATCTGCTATTAAATAACTATAATATTTGGATTTTATCTTTGTCAAAATAGGCTTTACATTTATGATGAAACTTAATAACAATTTTGAATTTTATTTGGAAAACAAAAATGTTGAACATACAAGCAAGTTAATGTAGGATCTTTAGACTAAAAATGCATAATTCCTCTTGTCTAATCTTTTCATTTAATTCTTTTATGAAATGATACTGAGTTTGACACTGAGAACTTTTGTAATTTGACCCACTTCAACTTCTTCTAAAACTGATTTTGCATATACAACATAAAGTTGAACCACAGAGAACTATTAGAAAATTCATATCATCCTCTTTGCAGGTAGATCTTCATGACTTTAGTGTATTGCATTTTTCCTATCTTGAAATGCCCTTGATGTCTCTCACAGTCTTCCTAATATACCAGCCAAATATCAGATCAAATATTGCCTCTTATTGAAAGTATGTATTGTTTACCTATGTAGATGAGAGCTCTTGAACTTCATCTTACAGAGTCTTAATTCAGAATTTACCACCACATTATGGTTTTATTTGTTCACAGTCACTAAAAAGTAAAATCTTCTATGAATAGGAATAGCCAAATTTCAGTTTGATTTATGTGCTCCAGGGATAGTGTATGACACATAGTAAATATTCAGTAAATACATCTGAGTCAAAGTATCTTCTCCAAAATATAGTTTTGTGCTGTTCATAATTTGTCATCTTCAGATCATTTGGAGGCAATATTTAGTTTGCAGTTCTAAGCATCTTATCTTGCTTTGCATGTGTTAAGCTATATAACAGTTTGGTTCGTGTTTCACCACATTGGAATGACAGTATCGCAATATGATGCCCACATAGTCTCTGCTTATGTTAATACCTGGGAGCTGATCTAGAAGCTGAATCTGCCAAGCAAACTGACACGCATATGTTTAGAACCTTATTTTATCATTACCTCTGAAATCACAATGACAAAATTCTTACTAAGTATGAACATAACTACTCTCGTGTTAATTGACTGAAGTCAATTAAAATCAGATGAATAGAGCAAAACATACATCCACCAAAAGAAGAAATATACATTTGTGGGAAGGATTTCATATTTGGGTTTACCTGCTTCAATCATTGTCATTGGATTTGTAAAAGTAATAGTAAAAATAAATAGCAAAAAATGTAGTAGTAAAATAATTTTAGTAAGTTATTTTTGATGTTCATTAAATATTTTCCATTTAGACAATAATATATAGTTTAGAATAACTTTCTTTGAAGATATGAATTAACTATTTAGCATGGCTGTGCATGCTATAATTTTTAGTTTAAAAATATTTTAAAATCTAATTCTTAGTAAAGATTTAATTGACTTTTCAAATAATGTTAATACTATAAGTGTATATTTGAATCTATAAACTCATCTTTAAAGACTGAGCTAAATACCTAATATTGTTAGTTGGAAACATTTCAGAGAAATATATTCTGGTTTTAAAATTGGGTGTGAAGTATTTTTTTTAATTTTTATTTATTTATTTATTTATTTTTATCAAATCATAATTTTTACTTTTTAACATGGGGGTTATAAACACAAAAATGCAAGATGTGGGGAAGGGAATGACACAGGAGCATAGGTGTTCAGGGGGAGTACATATATCTTTCAGAACAGGGTATCAGCTAGGTGAAGGTTGAGGAGTCAGGTCACTATGACTCTGCCTATGATTCACTTGTCCTTATCTAATTTGGTACTATCTGCCAAAGGCTGCCTATTTACAAGGTCTATGACTACTCAGGCTGGTAGATTTCAAAAAAGCTGCCTGTTTACAATAGTTTATAGCCCTCTGTTTCAGTGTTTTTTCCATAGAGACCCAAGAATTTGTGTTAGCAGGCATGTAAGTAAGGCCTATTGCTGATTTTAGGCTTATGGCTGATTTTAGGCCTTCAGTGTATAAGCAGGGCTGCCCCTGACATCTCCTCCCTTCTCCAAGTATAGAAGGGCTATGGTGATTCTAATCTTGTCAAGGTGGGGATTTAGGCCAGTAATTAAAGGGGTTTATTTTTTTTAATTTTTATATTTTATTTACATTTCAGATGCCATCCCCTTTCTCCATTTCCCCTCCCTATAAAACCCCTATCCCATTTCCCCTTTTCCTTTTTGCTTTTATATATATATTTTTAAATGTTAATCAAAGGCTTTATAAGTTTGGTAATGCTCAATCAGATGTGTAACCCAATATGCAACCTAGATATATAATCTATCTTTGACTGGTGGAAACACGTGAACATCTGTCTTCATGCCCCCCCTTCTCTTTCTCTCTCTTTCTCTCTCTTATCACCTAGCTTCACCCTTCCTGTTAAAATAAAATTTTTTCTCTCAAAATGCAATTAGAGCATAATTATTCCTAATTGTACCAGTGAGGTACAAGATAGTCCTAATACCCAGTCCATCATTTTGTTGACTAACCAGAACCTCTGTCATCTCTCCTAACTAAAACACTTAGTTTTGAACCTGGCTTTTTTTCTTGGCTTTAGAATGAATGTCAGCTGAAAACCATCCACTCAGATCTTTTCTCTCAAAGTAAATAGCCAGGATTGGCTATAAGACTATACTCTTCAACCCCGTCAGAAATCCAGAATGACTGAGTTAACTGAAATTATGGGAAGCACTAAACATAGCTTCTAAAACCTAGCCAATTTATAGAGACCGCTGAACACCTGAAAAGCCCCTATACTACCGAACGTTGGAGCATCAAATCTTCAGCCTTCTGGCCCAGAATCATCTGACAGACCTTAGTGATGCAGAATTATTAATGGCTGATTACTCTGTCTAGGCAGATATAATCAGTCGACTATTCTGCAAGTGTGTCCTTTTCTAAACAGTAATTTGTCTGTAGATGGAAAGAGGCAATTCTTGCCTAGTGGCTGTCATGGCACAACTGGAGTAACTCCAAGGATGCTCAATTTCTTCTTAGAATCCATGACAGGAAGCTGTCAGGAGCAGATAGGTGTCTAATCAAAATGAACATTAATATAGAAATATTTGTAACGTCAATTCTATGGACTTTTGACATTTCAAAAACCAACTAGGTGTGAAGTATTTTTAATTTGTCCCTCTGAGCAAATTTAATGGTGTATTAGTAGATACTCTTGTTTTAATTCTTTGAATCAACATTTTACTTGAACATATGGTCTATGGAAATACCATACAATATATTCTTGAAAAAATGGGTGGAAGATAAGATCCCAGAATTCTTTTTAGTAGGTTACAGACATACTCCACTGATACACTTTTAATGACCCTCAATATAAAGAAAGGTAGTAGTGTTCTCTGATCTACTACCATGAAAGTACTCCTGTATAATTCCAAATTAGGAATCACTGTCACATCAGTTGTGGAGGGAAATATTGGTACAGGAGAGGTAAGCAAGGCAAGTATCTTACTCAGTGTCCTATTGCAGTAAAGAGACACTGTAACCACAGTAAATCTTATAAAGTATTTAATTGGGACTTACTTACAGTTTCAGAGATTTAATTCTTTTTTTTTTTATGTTAGGGAGCATTGAGGTACGCAGACATACATAGTAGCTCAGAGTTCTACATTCAGATCTGCAGGCAGCAGAAAGAGTGACAGGACCTGGCTTGGGCTTTTGAAACCTCAAAGCCCAACACCAGTGAGATTCCTTCAACATTTACCACTATATGAGATTTTCTTTTTCTTTTACACACACAAGCACACACACATGTACATTTTAAAGTATTAAATTTTTTCACTATGATAAAACAAGACTTATTCTAAGAGTACTAATGTATTTAAGTATTTAGAAAATTGTTCAATTCCTTGCATAAATTATTAAAGCATCAAAGTACTATGATTATATCTATCAATAATAAAAATTAAATAGAGATAAATCCATAGACATTTTCAAACTTACCATATATACACTACTTATAAACAAGAAATTAAATTTGGCAATTGAACTGGGAAAGAATTATAATTTATATGAAATTAGATGTCCTAACAGATAAATATAAATAAATACTACATGGCAGCAATAATCAATCAAAACGACATTTGCTTTGAATTAGAAGTAGTATATAAAAATTGACAGTGAGTCAGTAATTGTATGCTCATTGTACCTGTAACAAAACAAATAAAATCAATGAAGATCTTATGAGAATATTTAGGATCCTCTTAACTAAAGTAAAGGTAGAGATATTTTGTTGTGATCAAGACTCAAAAATCTATGAATATATGTGAAAAAGAAAAAAAATGACTACATCTTTTTACAGAAAGTCACCCCTCCTTCTCATAATGTAACAGTGACCAATTAAGAGAAGTATTTTTTTTTTGATAGTATCTAATTCACATAACTGAATGAGATCGTCATTATCATTATTTGGCACAGAAAGACAGTAATGTATAGGTCTGACAGCTAGGAAACGATTCACCAAAAAAAAAAAAAAAAAAAAAAAAAAAAAAAGATTAATGGAGTCAAAGACTAACAATGGATGTGAGGGGAAATTGCTGCACCACAAAGAAAAGGGAGTTATTATCTGTGTCATAAAAATAATTTTTTAAATTACTTAACAATAGAAGGTGGTGAGAAAGAAGCAGCCCACGATGAAGTAAAATGTGTCAACATGCATTACACAGAATAAGAAATTCAAGTGGTCAGAAAATATGAATGTTGTATTAGGTACTTTTCTGTTGCTATGATAAGACAACATGGCCAAGGCAATTTACAAAAATATTTTATTTCATCTTACAGTTTCAGAGCCTGTGTCCTTAATGCACAGGGCAGCATGATGGCTGGCAGCAAGCAGGGTAGCTGGGGCAGTGAGAGTTGTGTCCTGTAACACAAACATAAAACAGAGAGAATGAATGCAAAGTGGGATACGATGATACACTCTCAAAGCCTGCCCCCAGTGACATACTTCCTCTTGCAAGGCATTACCACAGAGATACTTGGACGTTCACTAGTTAATCTAAAAATGGCATTTCAATTGAGCCTCTCTATTTCCTAAATATTAATAATATCCACAACACCAGCTGTTCTGACTTGTAATTATTTTGAAATGTTTCTCAATTAAGTGTTTGAGAAAACAGGTCTCATATTTATTTATCATTAATAAATGTACACTTAAAATGCAAATATATAGAATATTCAAAAGAACATCACATTCAGAACTGAAAAAAAATTAGAAGTTCATGCACAACTATCACATCTGTCATTCCCACCCCTTCTTCCCTGCAGCTCCTCCTTCCTTGCAAATATATGAACTTTTCTTCTTTCATGAATACATTTAATGTTGATTTATGTAGATATAAAAACACTAAAACACTATCTGTGAAGACAATGTAAATAACAGTTATGCAATTCTTAGGGCATCTGTTAGTGAGTTTGCTGAACAAGACATCTGCCAGGCAAAACTGTAGAGAAGAAATGGAACCAGCCCAGGAGAGAAAAGTGTGTTAGAGATAGCAACTCTGGAAGGGCAGAACAACGCAAACCCTCTGACATCAGACATGAAGGATTTGGAGTTTGCCTGAGGACTTTCTCACTCTATCCCACATTGCTTCCCTTTGGAATGGTAAAGTGTATTTTGTGCCATTTTATCTTGGGAATATATGCATTTTGCACTTTGCTGTTGAATTTATAGCTAGTTACAGTTCAGAGATTGCTGTGTGTATCTTAAGAGACTTTTAACTTTTAAACTGTGTTGTGCTGAAAGAATATGAGGACTTTTAGGTTTGGACTAAATGCACTGTGGAGTCTGATATGGAACCAATGCATAGGAGCCAGGATGTGGACTGAGCCACATGAACTCATATATTTCAATACTTTGTTCACCATTGGTACAATGGCTTGGGTATGCTTAAGAGGTGGTTCTTGTTGAAGGATTCTAGTCACTGGGTATGGAGTTTGAGGTTTAATAAGACTCATAACATTCCAAGTAACTCTTGTTCTGGTCCTATTTTGGGGTCAAGATGTAGCCTCTAAGCTGTTCTTTCCATTATGCATTTGCTTGGCTACAAAGGACTCTATCCCTCTAAAGCCCAAATAAACTCTTTTATTTGAAATGTTGCCTCGCTCATAGTGTCTTTTCAAAGTAATGGAAGGGTAATTAAGACAATGTCATTTGGGAAAGTGAAGATTACATAAAAATGATCTATGAGATTATATAACACTGATAATATCTAAACTTTGAAAAACCAGATTATCATTTTAAAAATCACTGGCATTGGTGATATTTTGAGACAATTTAAATAAAAGTCAGAACATAATGTTATAATTATGTAGCATATTTAATATGACAGACAAAATGTCCCAGATGAACATAGCAATTTTGGATAGGTTGAATTTCCAAAACATCTCTATAAGTAACATTTTTTTATTTGGAGTGGATGATGTGTTGAGTGAAAAATAAAGGAAAAATAAACAAACAAACAAAAAAGAGAATGAGATGTGACAAGATTGAAGTGCACTCCAAGAACACTGCTCAGAGAATACCCATAGGAACAAAATTGTTAGCAAATGTGACAGACATGTAATTTATAGTTTTAGAAATGTAGGTCCTGTGATAATTTCAAACTAGCTCCAATGAATGAATATTAAACTCAGTAAAAATACATTTTAATTTTAAAAATGCTAACTCTTCTATAAATGCTAAACTCACAAAGAAGACCCTCAGGCAATGTGTGGAATTTACAGCTGTAAAAGTTAATTTACATAAAAGACTTCTCATGCTTCCTTCAGAAACAGCTTGGTCCTAAAAAGCAACAGACAAACCAGATATACATGAAAGAACACACAAAGTTAAGCAGGAAGTCTTAACAGCTGCAATCGTTTGTTTTTTCAAACTCCTGGTCATGCTATAGTATGCCTGCTAGATATGATGTAGAATAATAAAGACAAATGTTGATGAAAGATATAGCCAGAAGGCCTTTAACACTTTTTGAAACACACTGTTCATGTGTCCTTGAATTTTAAATTAGAATCATATCAATGTAAGTTAATTTTATGCCACTAAATTTTCCAAATATTTCCTTGCTGTTGTCATGTCACAAAATAAAATCCACTATAAGTAAATTTTTGAGTTTTGATTAATCATACAAATGAAAAGACTCATTAGATCATTTATTTGCAAAACAAATAATAGGGTAGGTAGGTCAACCTGGGAGGCCAAGTTAATTTGAACTCATTTGTCTAAAGAGTTAAAAATGACTTCCTTAGTTGCATCTTTTAAATATTACAACATCAAATTATGTATTTCTAACATAGTTGTATATTTGCTTCCTTTTTTAGTTAATCCTCACAATTCTGAAAGTATTATTGAAATATACCTGTTTAGAGAGTATACATGTAGTGACATATCGCTTGTGGCAATATGTTCAAGGAATTTAGAAATTTGTCCGTTTTTTCTTTCTTCTATAATTAAATATTAGATTTCACATAATCTTCATTTCTTATGAAGTTCCAAATGTCATCTTACGCAGAATATCTGGGTAATACACAAGGTCTTACAGTATGCAAATTAATCTAGTCTTCACTCCTAAGAACTTGTGTAAATATAGAGCCTTCAAAACTCAATTTATTCATATCCATTTTTTTTCTGTTACTTATTGTCGTTATTGCTTAATTTCTTAAATTATAACCACTTGTACTTCCCTATTCTTACTGTTCAAAATTCTGTTTGATTTTTTTACTCTTGATGGGATGTGATACTTGGAAATGACCACATCTCTTTTCTTTTTTGTGTAGGCATCACAATGTATTGATCTCTAGTCTAAATTTTCAACTTTTCATACTTTGTCTACAAAGATTTCTAATTTTTACCAAATTAATGTCGTATAATAAAGATCTGACATTCAAAGATTTGTTGTAAAAATAAAAGTAGTTTTCCTCAATAAAATATTTAATATACATTTTTGTTATCCCACTACCACAACAAAACCTTTATCAAGATCTGCAAGTTTTTCCACAGATATATTCTAAAAGCACTCATACTTTCTTTTCCCTTTCTTCTATTAACACATCGTTCAGAATTTAAGTTCACATTATATGTGGTGTCCAAATAGTTTCTTATTTTTGCATATTCTTTAAATCTCTTCATTTTTGTATAACCCATTCTCATTAATTGTCTACATGATTATCTAGTTTGGTGAAAATAAAAACATATTACCATTGTTTTTTATTTGTATTAAATTATGCAGCCAATGGCTCTTCAGCTTGTCTTCTTCAAGTGAGTCTTTTAATTCCTTCCCCTTTCCCAATGAGATCAATCTATAATTATCATTTCAGAAGAGTACATGATATTGCAAGTTAATTACTATGCTATTTACTACATTAACTGAAGTTCTGGTTGCATGATTAAATTTAACAGATTTTAATGATAGTCTAAGTATTAAAGTGTTTCTTAACCATTTGCCTTCATTGTGAATGAAGTCTGTTTAATAAGATTTACTTCATTTCATTACCAATTATTCTTCTTAATTAGTGCTCAAAATATAAATATGTGGCCTTTGATTGTCATTATATATGTATGAATTAATAATTTGTATATCACATATGATATATTTTGCCTATATTTTATAAATAAAACTTAAGCTATTGAGAAATAATTGTATACAAAAATTTGTATTACTCTCATGAGTTTTAGAGTAAAGCTTTACTTGCTTGATTTTCAATGTAAGCCACTTAATAAACAATCCTTTAAGATGAATAAATGTGGAGATTACAACCTATTAGGATATATAGCCAAAAAATTTGAAAGAAAAATGATTTCCAGAATAACTGTTAAAGACAATTGCAAGAACATGTAAGAGGAAAAGTTCCAAGAATTTCTAGCTACATACAACTTAGCCTAAGAGAAAACAGTTCATAGCATAATTTTATGGTTGCTTGGCTTTAATATACTGATTCATCTGAACAGATTGAAATGAGCATTTCTTTCTGTGAGTTTCAAAAAGGTAATTTCTTTACACATTAAAATAATTTATAATGAACCTTATAAGGGAAAATTACTGGTGATTTTTCATTTTATCTTAATCAGTAAAAAGCCCTTAAGAGTATCCACTGAGCAATACTCCATTTTGTGACATTTACACAATTGAGTGTTACTCAGCTGTTTTATAAAAATGGCATCATTAAATTTGCAGGAAAATAGAAGGAACTCAAACAAGTCATGTTGAGTGAGGTAAGCCAGACCTAGGAAGACACACATAGATAGGATGCTTTCAATTATAAGTGGATATCAGCTATTGAGGAAATGACAATAATGCTACAGTCCACAGACCCATAGAGTCTAAGTAACAAGATAGGCTCTAAGTGAGATGGATGGATGATGTACCTGGAAATAGAAATATGATGGAATTTGATGGTAGACTCACAGCAGGTAGGATTGTGAACAGCAGTATCAAGTGAAGGGTGTTAGGGATGAAGGAAGAGAGAATGAGAAGAGAAGACTGAATTTGGAGGGCATTTGGGGTGGATGTGAAGACCTAGTACAATAGAAACTCCCAGGGTTCTATAAGGTTAACCCTAAAAAAGACTCCAAGTAATGAAAGAAATATAAACAGGCAACTGCAAGTGGTGGAATTGGGTCACAAATCCAGCCAAAAAAACCTTTGCCCTATAATCTGTACTCCCTGTATGATGTGAGGGAGCAAAGAGGCACAGAATTTTGGGAAATGGTCAACCAGTGATTTGTCTAATTCAAGGCCCAAGATATGAGCCACCTTTTGTAAACAGTTTCAGGTGGTGGGATTGGGAAACCAATCCAGCCACAGAATCTTCTACCTACTATATATACTGCCTACAAGCCTTGTTGGGGAAAGGAGGCACAGAGATTGGAAAAATGGCCAACTAATGATTGGTTTAGTTTGAGGTCCTCAACACAAAGTACAGCCCTTTCCTGAAATCCTGGGATTAGTTCCGAGCTTCCAGGCTGTCTTTTGTAGAACTAAGACTAGTAGGTTCTCTGGTCCGGACTGAAATGGCCAAAGTGTTGCACACCTTAAAAGGGAAGCAACGAGATTAAGGCCACCAGCATAGGGCAGGTATGAGGCTTCCCTGGTCTAATCAGCTACTGTAGCAGTACCAATGCCAGAGACGGGTGCATTTTTGGAAGAAAGTGGCGGTGGGAGGTGTTGCAGGGCTGAAGCAAGGAGCAGGGTTGGCAGGAGCATGAGCCTGGCCTGCCAGATGGGTCCACATTCCAGTAATAAATGCTTCAGGAAAAAGAACATTTCCCCAAGTGTTTAAAGCCCAGGAAAAGAGCTACTCTCAAACAATTCTGGTGAAATAACTTGTGAGTATGGACTTTAAAAACATTGAGGAGTAGCATGGGATCCAGGGGTGGATGCTTGTCATTGGCTCAGTTTGAAATACTAGTGATGCTCTATTTTCCTGGGGAGGGACTCCAGCTGTATTCCCTATGTGACTGAGTGTTATGGTCCTGTCAGGGGGTGTTGTGGTTACTTGCTCCAGTATAAATAAAGGCAGGCAGTGAATTGACCCAACTCCTACCACTCTTAATCCTAACATTCATGGGGTTTGAGCTCACTCAACCTTAGCAGTTCTTTTGCCTGACGGTAAGGTCCACTTGTCCCTTACACCGGTGTTTAGTGGCTCACGGCTGCCTATAACTTCAGCTGCAGGGGTTCTGATTCGTTATTCTGGCATTGCCTGAATGAACTAGTTTGGTATTTTCTTAGAAAATAATGAAAATAATGCATACTCATTTCAATGAAACATTTTTTTTTTAAGTAATGAAGTAAAGAAGACCTAAAAGCAAGAAGAACACATTGAAGTGTAAGTAAACAAAGCTTAGAGACACAAAAATGGCAGTGAAGATGCAGTAGCACAGGACAGAAGGTGGAAGTTTTCAGGATTCAGTGGCTTGACTGGAGCCAGAAACCACTATTTTTAACTAGAGGCATCAGAGCAGGCCCTCAAGTGAAGATATCACCACTGCTACCCTGTTGGGCCTTGGATGAGGTAACTCCATTTAACCTGCCACCTTCAGTCACACAGGTAGTAACACACAGGTAGAGGGCATGATTAACAAGTCTCCACCTCCAGAGATTTAAATACTAATGAATCATCAAAAGGCCAGGGCGTAGCTAATTAAGTTATTCCCTCCCATTTTCCACTCCCTATAAAAGTCCTGCTCCCTTGGCTTTTGTGGGAGAGTGCATACCATCTATACCCACTCAACATGCCATGAACAATAAAGCTTTGGAAACCAGACTCCACATGTCGCCTGGTCTCACCGCCAGATTCCTAGCTTTTGGAACCCTGGAACCTTGCCGATGCAGCCGCTGGCCCGCCCACTGACAGCTGCGTGAATGTGGGACCCTTTGCTGCTGTATGGGAAGACACTGAGAACCCGCCGGACTCCCTCCCCCTCCCCCCACCCCCCCCACGAGATTTTTTTTTCCCCACACTACCCTTCTTGAGGACAATGACCTGAACTATCAGCCAAACAATGTGAGTCCCCACATGGACTGACTCCCTTCCCTATACTCAATCTCAGATTCTAGTACTCAGATCTCTAGTACAGATCTCTAGTACTCATCAGTACAGATCTCTAGTACTCAGAAAGAATAAGAAGAGGTTGTCAAGGAAGGAAATGAGACAGTAGTTGTTGTTCAAAGCATACCTATCAGGGAAGAGAAAGCTGAGAAGGACACAAGATTCCTTGGAAGTGACAGAATAGTTTTTTAGCAGGGAGCTGGTGCCAGCTGGTGTCAGCAATGGAGGCTAACAGAGTGAGCACTGTCCAGATCAGGCTTGGAATTTAGAATGACTCTTATTCAACCCTGAAATTAGTGGAATTTATGAGTGAACATAAATTGTACTATGCTAGTTCACCAATTGATGGTGGGTACTAGGGCTTAGTAGGTACCCATAAAAAATTTTCATGGTTTTATATCATGTAACCAGGAGATAGATATAAACAAGAGATAAAACAAAGCCACACAATTTATTTAAAAGGAATAGTTGCAAGGAGGAAATAAGAAAAAGCTCAAGAATTCAGCAACAGTCATGATCAAGAGATTGGGACTTTTAGTGTCAGAGTAGGATTTCTAGGTCATTAGTAAAGTATGTGTTTTCTTGTCTATGTTTTTTCTGTTATGTATCAGAAGACTGGGTTTCTGACAAAAGAAAGACATCCAGACTTCCCATAGACCACACTTTTCTTTCTACATTTCTGTATGTTTTATTTTTGCATGCTAGTATTTTATCCTTTGTGGAAGACCTTCAGATGCTACTCTTCCACCCTCTTCCCTTGCTTCGTGTCTATAATGCTGATAGAGTAAATTGTTTCTAGTTTTTACAAACAAATGATCTTATAGAAGGTGTAGGTAGGCTTTACAAAGTATTTGTATACAAAATCAGGCCCATAGTTTACAATAGCGTTCATCATCTGCCACGTATAATTTCTACTTATTTTTACTTCAAAATAGTTTTCTCTTTTTGATCTGAAGGGAGGGGTGCAATTTTTCATCTGTAATATAAGGTACTTCAATTAGCCACAGTTAAAGGAGTTGAATCTTCAAACACCAAGGAAATTAAAATACAAGACTGAGGGGGATTTCCTGGGGAATTTAAAATAGAAAAACTACTTAATGTTTTGCTCACTCTCTTTAGCATAAAATTAAAGTTATTTCATTAACATATACTTAAATAATTTTATATTCTTGTAGTATGTATTTAAATTTGTATAAAACAGCTACCTACATCAAAAGGTTCCGCATCATCTAAAAGAATATTTTAATTGGTCCATCTGGCATTTGAAATAATACTCTACTTATTATGAAGCAGGTGTTAGTCTGAATATCCTGTTCTTAACTAAAGAATTACAAAGTAAGATTGCATTTTCTGGTTTTAAATTTAAAATCTAAAGTTAGCTAGCATGAATAACAAAATGTAGGGAACCATAAATTTGAACTGATTAACAAATGTTATTTCTTTAATGTTATGGGAAATATAAATTGTTTTTATTCGAGACATATAATAAAAGGTATATTGATATATGGATATTATATTAAAACTTTATTTACTTACCCCAGTTGAGAAATTCAGTTATACTTTGTAGTATTATAAGGTTCTAAAGACAGTTTTGAAATGGATTGAAATGACTTGAAGTAATTTTATGTATGTGTGTGTGGTGGTGGTTCAAATATGCTTGATTTATGGGAAGTGGGACAATTAGAAAGTGTGGCCTTATTGGAGGCAGTGTAGTCCTGTTAGAGGAAGTGTGTCACTGTAGAGCCAGGGATTTGATGTTATATATATATATATATATATATATATATATATATATATATATATATCTGTGTGTATACATATATATGTATATATATAATATGTATACATATACACACATATATATATACATATACAGATATATACATATATGTATACGTATATATGTGTATATATATATATATATATATATATATATATATATATGCTCAAGTCTAGCCAGTGTGATTCATACCCTTCTCCTGGTTGCCTGTAGAAGACAGTCTCTTTCTGATTGCCTTTGGATCAAGATGTAGAACTCTCAGGTCCTTCTTCAGCATCATGACTGCTTACATTCTGCCATGCTTTCCACCATGACAATAATGTACTGAACCTCTGAAACTGTAAGCCAGACTAAATTAAAAGTTTTCTCTTATAAGAGTTACCTTGGTCATGGTGTCTGTTCACAGCAATAAACCCTAACTAAAATAGCTGGCAAAATAGTTCAGAAAGATACAGTACTTGCTGGTATGAGTCAAAACATTTCTTAGGGAGACTCAGCACACAAGTGTACTTATCCTATTGGTGGTGTACACCACCAATGCCCAACTTGTTGAATGGAATTTCTTACAAGAGTATGAGTAAGGGGTTACTTACAGGAGCAGAAATGATTCAGAGCCAGCTGTATCACCAAAGCCTACCCCAGCATGGGTGTCCCGTTATCAAAGCTAAAATCCTGAAACATACTAAACAACCTTCAGGTAGTTCAACATGTTGTCCAGTATCCTTTCCAAGTAACTCAGTCACTCCAAACATCTTCCAGGTAGCTATGTTTCTTCTTCTTCTAGGCAGCTGATCTGTTCTCAGTTTGTCTTTGCAGTTTGTCTTGTTTACTCTTTTATTTATTTTTTTATTTTTTGCAGGAGTTGAGGCTAATTGATGTGATCAGTTTTGGGGACTTCCAGAAACTATGTTCGGTTGTTTCCCTTCCTGATTAAGTAGCTTCCCTACAAGATAGAATGTTCCAATATTGGGGAAACTATTTCATAACACCTGCCACTCATTCTGACAATACTTTATATAACTAAGAGTTGCATAGTAGAAGGACAGAACAGCTTCCCCAAAGTCATCTTTTGATTTCCATATATAGACAGCTCCCTAAATAAGTTCATGCTAAAATTCAAAAATAAATAAAATAAAATAAAATAAAATAAAATAAAATAAAATAAAAACAACAAAAAATGTTAAGAACATCTAGGGACCAACATTTTCTTTCTTTTTTTACCCTTTATCTATTTTTGGAGTCCAGTTATTATCCACCTCCTGTTCTGCCTTCCTATAGTTTCTTATCCCATTCCTCCTCCCCCATTTCCAAGAAAAAGTCTCCACAACTCCATACCCTACCCCAACACACACACACACTGCCAGGACTCCCATTCTCTGAGACATCAAGTCACTCAAGGGTTAGGTGTGTTTTCTCTCATTGAGGCCAGACCAGTCCTCTGCTCTCTGTGTGTTAGGGGCTTCAGATCAGCTAGTGTATGCTGCCTGGTTGGTGGCTCAGTGTCTGAGAGAACTCAGGGGTCTGGGTCAGTTGAGACTGCTGGTCTCCTGGGGGAAATCTTTTCAAGCAGTCTCCTTTTGGAACACTGACATATAGTTAAGAATTCTAAGTAAGACCCAAGAGTTATGCATATCAAAAAGTCTTTATAGGGTTTTGTCCTATCATTATCTTTGCTCCCAGAAAATAAGCTTGGCTTTCAATAGCATCAGAACTGTAACATTTTCCTTCCCTAGGAAAGAGCCAAAAGGTTATCAGGATGACCAAAGTATTTGAGCCTACTTCCCTGTCCTATCCCAAGGTCATTTTTACGTCTGTAATCTACTTCCTTGTTCTAGCCTAAAATTTAGTTTTCTGTCTGAAATTACTTCCTTCTTATAGCCTAATATTTAGAAACCTGCCTGATATTACTTCTCTGTTCTAGCCTAATGTCTGATTCCTGCCTGAAGCCTACTTCCTTGTCTTTGGCCTGTGTCAGATTCTTGCCAAGCAGCCCCAAATGCTCTCCAACTCTCCCCTTTTTTACTTCATTAACAAGACTGAGCCTGTCTTAGCCTGAGGGTCAGTATCTCTATTTTGGTCAAGCTTCAAAAATGGCATACATAGCTTGATCATGCTAGCCCTTTTTGTCCTTGGAATACTTTTATTCCTGCCCATTGTGTTAAATCTTTTTTTTTCCAACAACATCAACATGTTGGCAGCCAAAGCACATGGCTTGAACCTGAAAAGGAACCACCAGACAGAGTTATTAAATTAATAGGCTGGCAAGCAAAAGATGGGTAAGATTCTACACAGAATCTTACTAACCTAAGACATAAGTGCATTGCTTTTGATAATGCATATTCCATGATGGGTAAGAAAGGCATTCTTGTCACAATGACGCAAGACAGGATCAGTATTGTTAATGAAATTAAAAAGTGAAAGAGGCGGAGAGCCTGTGGGGCTGCTTATTTCTCTCTATAATAATATCAAGTTCCAAAAAAGCAGTTACAATTTCTTCCTTTATGAATCCATTTAAAAGAATGTATTGTAAAACTCCTGAAATTTGTCTGGGCCAAAGGTAAGGTTTTCTTGAGAGTCTAAAATGCTCAAAAATTCAAACGCTTCCGTTTCTACTTCATTAAGTAGGAGCAAAAAGCAGTTGATGCCTGTTGAAATAAGGATAATAAAAAGACAATGGAATGAGGTGATGCTAGCATATGTGGGATCATACAATATTTTTCTCCATGAAAACTGACCAAGGGCCAACTAGCTATAAATTACCTACACACACACACACACACACACACACACACACACACACACAGATGTGTCTATATGCTGGAGAATGACTTTACAAAATGGTTCCTTAATTAGGTTCAGCACACGGGCTCTGGAAGATTTAATAGGATCATTAGGACCACCCACCTTAAACTGTCTAGTTTAAGAGACACTTGATATTTAAATAAAAAGAAAGAAGGCTTACTTAATATAGGCACTATTGGAGGAAGAACAAATACAACATTGCAGTGAATCCCCAAGATCCTCAAAACTAACATGCATTAAAATAGAAATCCTAGACTAAGAAACAGATTTTTAAAATTAACATTCTATTGGATTCTTTCAAACAAGTTTCTGGCAAAGTTTGATGTAGTTTTGAAATAAAATAGTGTGAATATTTTGGCTTTTACCATCCCAATATATATGAAATTCACTAAATTTCCCTTAGATCCATATATAAAACAATAACATATGAGGCAGACAATAGCTCTGTTGATTGGGAAGACTTTAGATTAAACAGCAATGAAGAAACAAGGTGAATCACACATTAAAAGGAAGAATACTCTGGTGGTAGTCAATTTACTCAACACTATTACAATTACCTATTAATTTTTAGTTAAATACATGTAAAGAAAATTCAATTAGAAGCTACCTCCTGAATTAAAGAAAAATGTATGCACCTTGGCTAATATGCATGCATTTATTTCTTTTTCTTTTTTATTATCTTTAACTATTTTTTAACAGTCCAGTTGTTATCCATCAACTGGTGAACCCTCCAAGAGGATGTTCCCATGCCGATCTCTCCCTCCCACCTGGGGCCTCAAGTCTCTCCAGGTTTAGGTATGTCTTCTCTCACTGAAGCATTTTTTAACCAACAATAGTTTCTTCAAGTAACAGAAAACATCACAATAAAACAATCATCAACCAAAATTCTATGCAAAGCAACAGCCAAATTTAGTCACAGACATATGGCATTTATTTTGTCAGATCTGCTCACTCTAAAAAGGATCTGGAATTCTTTATCAGCATATTGGATACCAAGAGATCATGGTAACCTTAATACTTTGTGAAATAAATAACAAAACAAATGCTTATGTAAGATAGGCTCACTCTATCAAAACTAGAAGGTACAGTTATGATTCACAAATATCTTAACAGATTTTACATTTTAACACAGACAGTCAGTTGTAGCTATAGCAAAACCATAAATATAGTAGTTCAAGGGAAATTTATAAAAAGTTATCTACAGATTTAGATAAACATAACTAGTCCATAATATTAAGCTCATCATTGTTAAGTAAATCACTGGTTAAATATCTTGAAATATGAAATGAGAATCTTATAATATTGTCTTTAAGAGCATGCCATGAGAATATAGGTTTGTTTGCATAAATATAAGCAATTTATACTCAGTATAAATTGGTTAATCACTGGTTATGTTTGTTCTCAGGACAATCACTCTTCTAGTAATTATGCACTGCTCTATGTTTGAACTGGGTACTACTCCAGAGATTTTGGAAAATCTAAGTCTCTTGGGGGCAGAAATGCAGAGCATAAGCTTTAGAAGAAACTAGTATTACCTTGAGATGGTGACATGCAGAGGGCAGAGTTGAACAAGAGGGAGCATCTGCAACACATATGTGGTATAGTAGTGTGGCTAAATAGATATTAGTGGGATTAGAGGAAATTACAGCTGGGCCCTTTTCATAATGAAAAGTATGTAAAGCCAAGAACTGTAACTGCAGGGCTCTAATTACTGACCTATTTCATAGCCCTAGATCATTAAGATAAATATCTACACCTGTAGTTCCAAGTGTCCCACAGCTTATAAGATTACTGTATACCAGGAGGTGTTCTGGTGATGAACAATGACATATCATTTTGCTTTCCTCTAAGAGTTAATAAAAATGGGGCCTGTCAGTCATTAATAGGAACATGCATCTCAGGAAATCTTATTGTTTCAAAGCCCTTTTTAAATATAGTATAAAGCCTGCTGAAAATGTGAATTGGTGCAATTTACTAAACTCATGATTGTTTTCTAAAATATATTCTCTGTGTCTTACCTGAATTAGTTTTGACAGAGATCACAAAGACCAACAAAGAGAAGCTAGAGTGAGAGTATGATAGATATAGCACATATATTAGAAAGCTGTGTCAAAATATTTGTAAAATTAATATGAAGCATACTTTCTTTATCATTAGACAGTTGATAAGTAAGTATGTACCAGCAATTTTAATATAGATATATTCAGTAAATTAACACTGGGGCTGTTTTTCTTTATCCTTGCTAGTTACCCAATAATGACATAGAGAGACCAAGACTTATTTTCAACTTGAAGTACAATAGCTAAGCATTATAAATCTATTTTAACACTCTAGTCTAATCTGGCAACCACTGAGGCAAAATCCTTGAGATACTTCATTTTGTATCTGTCTGGTATTCCAGGCTTCAGGTGTGTTCTGCCCTAATGTGTCTCTGGACTCCTTTCCTCAAGGCCTCCCATTTACTTGTCACTCTCTTCCAGTCCCAACATTGGTAGAAGTCCTGACCTATTCTCTCTCTGCCCAGCTATTAGCTGGTGAGGTTTTATTGATAAGTCAGAGAATAAATGGTGTGCATTGTTTACATAAACTTAAAACAGAAGGTATTTGGAGAAAAAACAGTGCAATGTTATACCTAGAATGCAACAAGATAGAATGGCAGAGAAATCAGCATTTGAATAACACAGAATAAGCATTACACAATGCACAAGAATATTACTCCTACATAAGTAGAAAAACATAAAGAAAAATTACCAATCTATATTGGAAACAAAATAGGATAACAGAATAACATGACTTCTTTGCTTCTTTTATATCCTTTACTTATTATTGTATATTTTATTTATTTACATTTCAGATGTTATTCTCTTTCCCCATTTTGCCCCCTCAAAAACCTCTTATGCCATCCTCCCTCCTCCTGCTTCTGAGAGGATGTGCCCCAACCCACTCACTCCTACTTCCCCATCCTCAAATTCCCCCACATTAGGGCATCCAGCCTTCATGGGACCAAAGACCTCCTCTCCACCAATGCCCGACAAGGCCATCCTACTATACATTTACAGCTGGAGCCATGGGTCCATCCATGTGTGTTCCCAGGCTGGCGATTTAGACCCCGAGAGATCTGGTTGGTTGGTATTTTTGCTCTCCCCATGGGGCTGCAAAACCCTTTAGCTCCTTCAGTCTTCTCTCTAACTCCTCCATTGGGAATATGTTTTCAGTTCAATGGTTAGCTGTGAGCATCCTCCTGGGTATATGTCAGGCTCTGACAGACCTCTAAGGAGACATCTGTATCAGGCTCCTTTCAGAATGCAATTCCTGGCATCTACAACAGTGTCTGCTTTTGGTGACTATACATGGGATGGATCCCCAGGTGGGGCAGTCTCTAGATGTCCACTCCTTCAGTTTCTGCTCCAGACTTTGTCACCTTATTTGCTCCCATGAGTATTTTGTTACTCTTTCTAAGGACTGAAGCACCCACACTTTGTCTTCCTTCGTCATGAGTTTCATGTGATCTGTGAGGTGTATCTTGGGTATTTTGAGCTTTTAGGTTAATATCCACTTATCAGTGAGTGAGTCTATACCATGTATTTTTTTGTGATTGGGTTACCACACACAAGAAGTTATTTTCTAGTTCCATCGATTTGCCTAAGAATTTCATAAATTCATTGCTTTTAACAGCTGAATAGTATTCCATTGTGTAAAATGTACCACACTTTCTGTATCCATTCCTCTGTTGAGGACATTTGGGTTCTTTCCAGCTTCTGGCTATTTTATATAAGGCTGTTATGAATATAGTGGAGCATGTGTCCTTGTTGTATGTTGGAGCATCATTGAGGTATATGCCCAGAAGTGGTATAGCTGGGTCCTCAGGAAAATAGTATGGCCAATTTTCTGAGAAAATGCCAGACTGATTTCCAAAGTGATTCAACCAGTTTGCATTCCATCAACAATGGAGGAGTGTTTCTCTTTCTCCACATCCTCAGCAACATCTGACATCACCTGTGTTTTTTATCTTAGCCATTCTGACTGGTGTGAGGTGGAATCTCAGGGTTATTTTGATTTGCATTTTCCTGATGACTAAGGATGTTGAACACTTCTTTAGGTGCTTTTTGAACATTCAAGTTTCCTCAGATGAGAAACCTTGGTTTAGCTCTGTACCCCATTTTTAATAGGGTTAGTTGATTGTCTAGAGTCTAGTTTCTTCAGTTCTTTGTGTACCTTGGATACTAGCCCATTATGCGATATAGGATTGGTAAAGATTTTTTCTGAATCTGTTGGTTGACATTTTGTCCTTTTGACACTTTCCTTTGCTTTACAGAAGCTTTGCAATTTTATGAGATCCCATTTGTCAATTCTTGATCTTAGAGCATAAGCCCTTGGTGTTCTGTTCAGGAAATTTTTCCCTATACCCATGTTTTCGAGGCTATTGCCCACTTTGTCTTCTATGAGTTTCAGTGTATCAGGTTTTATGTGGAGGTCCTTAATTCACTTGAACTTTGTACAAGGAGATAAGGATGGATTATCGATTTGCATTCTTCTACATGCTGTCCTCTAGTTGAACCGGAACCATTTGTTGAAAATGCTGCCCCTTTTTCGACCCACTGTGTGGTTTTAGCTCCTTTGTCAAAGATAAAGTGACCATAAGTGTGTGGGTTTATTTCTTGGTCTTCAATTCTATTCCATTGATTTACTTGCCTGTCTCTGTAGCAATACCATGCAGTTTCTATCACTGTTGCTCTGTAGTACAACTTGAGATCAGGGATGGTGACTCCCCCAGAAGTTCCTTTATTAGTGAGAAGAATTTTCGCTATCATGAGTTTTTTGGTTATTCCAAATAAATTTGCAAATTGCTCTTTCTAACTCTATAAAGAATTGAGGTAGAATTTTGATGGGGATTGCATTGAATCTATAGATAGATTGCTTTTGGCAAGATGGCCATTTTTACTATATTAACCCTGCCAATCCATGAGGATGGGACATCTTTCCACCTTCTGAAATCTTCCATTTCTTTCTTCAAAGACTTGAAGATCTAGTCATGCAGATTTTTCACTTGCTTAGTTAGAACCACACCAAGATATTTTATATTATTTGTGACTATTGTGAAGGGTGTCATTTTTCTAATTTCTTTCTCAGCCAGTTTATCCTTTGAGTAGAGGAAGGCTATTGATTCATTTGAACTAATTTTATATCCAGCCACATTGCTAAAATTGTTTATCAGGTTTAGGAGTTCTCTGGTGGAAGTTTTGGGGTCACTTAAGTATACTATCATATTATCTGCAAATAGTGATATTCTGACTTCTTCCTTTCCAATTTGTATCCCATTGACCTCCTTTTGTTGTCTAATTTTCCCTGGATAGGACTTCAAGTACTATGTTGAATAGATAGGGAGAGATTGGGCACCCTTGCCTAGTCCCTAATTTTACTCGGATTGCTTCAAGTTTCTCTCCATTTAACCAGTTGGCTACTGGTTTGCTCTTTATTGATTTTTCTTTGTTTAGATATAGGCCTTGAATTCCTGATCTTTCCATGACTTTTACCATGAAGGGGTGTTGAATTTTGTCAAATGCTTTCTCAGCAGCTAGTGAAATGTTCATGGTTTTTTTTCTTTGAGTTTGTATATATAGCGGATTAAGTTGATGGATTCCTATATATTGAATCAGCTCTGCATTCCTGGGATAAAGCCTACTTGGTCATGATGAATTATTGTTTTGGTGTGTTCTTGAATTCAGTTTGCAAAAATTTCATTGAGTATTTTAAATATTCATAAGGGAAATTAGTCTGAATTTCTCTTTCTTTGTTGGGTTTTTCTGTGGTTTAGGTATGAGCATAATTGTGGCTTCATAGAATGAATTGGGTAGTGTTCCTTCTGTTTCTATTTTGTGAAACAGTTTATAGAGAATTGGTATTCTTTGAAGATCTGATACAATTCTGCACTAAAACAATCTGGTCCTGGGCTTTTTTTTGGTGAGGAGACTTTTAATAACTGCTGCTATTTCTTTAGGGATTAGACAACTGTTTAGATGGTTTATCTGATCCTGATTTAACTTTAGTTCCTGGTATCTGTCTAGAAATTTGTCCATTTCATTTAGATTTTCAATTTTTGTTAAGTATAAGATTTTGTAGTAGGTTCTGATGATGTTTTGAATTTACTCAGTTTCTGTTGTTATGTCTCCCTTTTCATTTCTGATTATTAATTATTATTATTAATTTTTATTATTATTAATTTGGATACTCTGTCTGTGCCTTCTGGTTAGTCTGGCTAAGAGTTTATCTATCTTGTTGATTTTCTCAAAGAACCAGCTCCTGGTTTTGTTTATATTTTGTATAGTTCTTTTTGTTTCTACTTGCTTGATTTCAGCCCTGAGTTTGTTTATTTCCTGCCATCTACTCCTCTTGGGTGTATTTGCTTCTTTTTGTTTTAGAGCTTTCAGTGTGCTGTCAAGCAGCTAGTGTATGTTCTCTTTATTTATTTTTTTTGTAGGCCCTCTGAGCTATGAGTTTTCCTCTTACCACTGCTTTCATTGTGTCCCATAAGTTTTGGTATGATGTGCCTTCATTTTCATTAAATTCTAAAAAGTCTTTAATGTCCTTATTTCTTCCTTGACCCAGTTACCATTGAATAAAGCACTGTTCAATTTCCAAATGTATGTGGGCCGTCCAATTTTTTTTTTCATTATTGAAGATCAGCCTTAGTCCGTGGTGATCTGATAGGATGAATGGGATTATTTCAATCTTCTTATATCTGTTGTGTGAACAATGAGGTGCTGAAAAGAAGGTATATTTTTTGTTTTAGGATGAAATGTTCTATAGATATCTGTTAAATCCATTTGGTTCATAGCTTCTCTTAATTTAATTGTGTCTCTGTTTAGTTTCTGTTTCCATAATCTGTCCATTGCTGAGTGGGGTGTTGAATTCTCCCACTATTATTGTGTGAGGTACAATGTGTGCTTTGAGCTTTCATAAAGCTTTTTTTAGTGAAAGTGTGTGCCTTGAATTTGGAGCATAAATGTTAAGAATTAAGAGTTCATCTTGGAAGATTTTTTATTTGATGTGTATAAAGTGACCTTCCTTAACTTTTTTTGATAACTTTTGGTTGAAAGTCAGTTTTATTTTATATTAGAATGGCTACTCCAGCTTGTTTCTTGGGACCATTTGCTTAGAAAATTGTTTTCCAGCCTTTTACTCTGAGGTAGTATATGTCTTTGTCACCGAGGTGTGTTTCCTGTATGCACCAAAATGCTGGGTTCTGTTTATGTATCCAGTCCATTAGTCTATGTCTTTTTATTGAGGAATTTTGTCCATTGATGTTAAGAGATATTAAGAAAAAATGATTGTTGCTTCCTTCCTGTTATTTTTTGGGTTTAGAGGTGTAATTATGTTTTTGTGGCTATTGTCTTTTGGGTTTGTTAAAAGAAGATTAATTTCTTGCTTTTTCTAGGTTGTAGTTTCCCTCCTTGTGTTGGAGTTTTTCATTTAGTATCCCTTGTAGAGTTGGATTTATGAAAAGATATTGTGTAAATTTGTTTTTTTATGAACTGTGTTGGTTTCTTCATCTATGGTAATTGAGATTTTTGCTAGGTTTAGTAGCCTAGGGTGACATTTGTATTCTCTTAGGGTCTGTATGACATCTGTCCAGCATCTTCTGGCTTTTATGGTATCTGGGGAGAATTCTGGTGTAATTTTTACTGTTAAGCTCCATCAATGTATTTGGGGCATTTTGTTTGTTTCAAGTAAAACCCTCCAGAGAAATTTACAAATGAACAATCCAAAGTACTATGTTAATCAATCATACACACAGTCCTTTAGGTAACCTAGGGTAAATGATGCTCATTATAATTCTGAAATATGTACCCAGAGCTTTTCACATCAATGTATTTAAAAATAGGAAATGTGTGACCTAGAACTGTGAATGTTCAAGAATATTCTCCAGTACCTGTAAAGGTAGAATTTTCCTATATAATTGTATTTAAGTTCCTATAGGAATGAAAGGCCCTCAATTTTTATTTGCAGAAAGATTGCTTCAAGAGTTACCTTTCCCAGGCTCCTCACTTGTTGCAATACCTGAACACTCACTCTTTAATTTCTAGTTTCACTTACTGTCCTTTATGTTCTGAATTATGAGTTCATTTCAATCACTCACAGTAAAATCGATGTGATTCAAAGCAAAAGAGAATACATAGGCATTTAGAACAAAACAGATTAGGAAGCTAAAAATAAATCCAAACAAACCAGCAAACATAAGAAATGCAAATTTTATTCTTGTTCAATATATATATTTGTCTGTCCTCTGATTCTATGCTTTGCTCTATGACTTTTGCAATCACACAATGATTAAAGTGTTAAGTTGCACTCAAATGAGTCAGTCATCAAACTCAGCATTTCTACTAATTTGATTTTAAGACAATCAAAATACCAATAAAAAGCAGATTTGGTACATGTTCAGGTCTTTCCTTCTCACATTCACTTTTGATCGAAATTAAATATCAAAATTAAGTCACACTGTCTGCCCAAAATCCACAATGGGCTCTAACTCAAGCAATCATTTTACATTTCAGAGGTAAAAAGAAAATAAGACAGGGAAAGATGTTTCTTCTTTCCGTAAGCGTATTTCCTTTGCAAAATCAAAAAAAATCTCAAATTTAGAGTGGTAAAACTGAATTATCTATCTTAGGCTAGAGTTACACATACACCTTGCTCAGGGAGATGAATTACTACAGAAGACAGGTAGAATACTCAAGGAGAAAAATGATCTCTCAGGATGTCACTTGACTCTGAAACTTTGTATCACTTTCTAGTCTGAATAACAAGTTCATTAGAAAAATGTACTTAAAATATTTTGAATTGAACACTCAGACACATTTAAGACACCCGATAAAATAGTAATAAAAATCATTGGTAAAAATTTCAAACTAAGTGTAAATATGGAAGGGTTATTTATTTACTTACATTTTTTAATTGATGTGTATAGTGTATGTGTGTGTTTGCATGTGTTTGTTATGAAAAACACTACAGTATCTAGCATGTGTGTGTTTAATTATGTATTCTGAGCATTGAACAACCTAAATAGGTGGCAGACATCTTTGCTCTACTTGGCATACTGCATATAGGAGTCTTCACACTGCTCAGAAAATTATCCGGCAACCAGATAAAAAAGACCAGATTCTGAAAATAATGAATTTCAGTACAGTGATATGCTGACTGAATTTGAGGCAATCTGGTCTTTAATAAGCAGTTTAGACACAAAAGAAGAAAGTGGGATAGCAGACCGAACAGCAACAAAATAAAACAACAAAATAAAAAGTCTTGTAGAATTTTATAGTCTGATAGGGGTTCTGGTTTAAAAGGAGAGGGGATTTTGGGCTTAACAGTTTGGGTAAGTTTTGAAAAATGATGTAAGGTGTAAATGATACCAGCTAGAAGGCATTCTCTGTGATTTAACACAACAAAACACCAAATTGATATCTCACTTATTATTGATTGGTTATAAATGATCACAATGTTACTGTTTAGAAACATACATTCAGGTAATTAAGTTTTAGAAGCTGAATAGATTGTTTTAATTTATATGAAATTTGTTTTTATTTTAAATATGGTGAGTTTTATAGCTTTTTACATATTATTTTGTATATAGTAAATTAGTTTCTTTGCTCACTTAATTTAGCAACATAGTTACTTGTAAGATTCACTTACACAAAAGCAACTGAATAATTTTAAAGAAATATATTAAGTACTCATGATAATTAAATATGACAAAGTATAAATATGACAAAGTAAATATGATAAATTATGAATTATAAAAAATTACTGGCATTTGTAACTAATGAGGAAGGAAGTATTTCTTCTGCTCCTCAAGAAATTTCTCATGTATAAAAATTATACCAATAACATTTTTAGTGGATACTAGAGTGTAATAAGTTTCAATTGATGTTTTTGAAGTATGCTTTTTAGTGTTCCATAATTGAAGAAAAAATCTGTACTGTTAACTAGTTAATTGTAAAGGAAATTATATATATTTATAAATTATAATTATATATAATATATAATTATATAGATTTATAATATATTATATGCCTACTGCGGGTTAAAGCCATCCATTCTATGAAGAGCGTATTCCCTGAGTACCACAACATAATGTATTTTGCCTTCAACATTTCATTCAGTGTTTGCTAGAAAACAGTGAACAAAATAAAAGCATAATTTCATCACCACACTGCCTCAAATGTTGATTTAAAAACCACAGAACATCTTAAATTACTACCCATAAATCTTAATAAAATGCTGATCTTTTAACTTTTCACAAACTGACTTTTGTCATTTGTTGAAACACATGCTGTTTATAGAAGTTATAAAACTGATAGAAATGTGAATGTGTTCTTTTCATTATATTTAAATGTTAACAGAAATTATTACAATAATCGAATATGTGAATGAAGTTCACACCTAAAACTTTGGATGGAGTTTCTTAGTTTACATTTATAGTTAATAATGTGATATTGTATATTATATATCTGATATAAAACAAATAAATTAAGATGTTCAAAACATGAAAAACACCAGCAAATACCAATACATTTTCATGGCTACAGTGGAAAAAAAATTCCTTGTGCCTGGAACTAATCTCTATTAGCCCTATTATTAGAGTGGGCTGTATTTCAATGTGTCAGATTTGAATTAAGCTCTTCCTTTTCATATTAAATAGTGCCTCTGTCCTACAAAAAGGTTCTTACATGTTTTATTAAACACATTGTTTCTGTCTTTAAAATATGCTGTGTGCTGTGTGTCACTTTTCAGCTCATCTGAGATCACCATAACAGAGTTCATACTCAGAATGAACAGCCTGGTCTTTCTTATATTTATTAAAGTTGCTCACATCTTTGTTGATTTGAATGGACTTCAATGGTTCATAGAAAACATGACTCAAGATCCAACAATGGTTTGCTTCCAATGTGAAGTCTATGATTCGTCTTTGGTATTTGGATAAAAGAAGCAAAAGAGTCACTCTGTCTGGTTATTTCTGCTGGGGTAGACTCCTAGCTGGTCTGTTCCTGTGAAGACACCATATCCTGAAGCATACTAGAGAAACCTCTGTACTCAGAGGAGTTGGTAAAAACCCTCCTGCAGCTTCAAGCCCAATGCACTTGGGAGCCATCACCCATCAAAACCCTTCCTCCCAAATACCACTCCCCTTCTGCCCCTTCTGTCTGGTCTTTTCTTATGGGGCAGACTCTTAGCTGTTCTGTTCTTGTGAAAACACCATATCCTGAACCATTGGCATGGATTTCTTCCAGTCTAAGACAGTGCCCTGAACAAACCTTGGGCACTAGCTCTGTAGCCATTCCCACAACACCCAGAGGCAGTCTGACTCCCAGTAGCTCTTATAACCAGGATCTCAGGATCACAGAGACAGCTGGACTCTGAGAATTTCTGACAAAACCAAGACAGCAAGAGAGACAGGCCTCAGTAAGAGACAGTGAGTACAAGTAGCACTAGAGATAACCAGATGGCAAGAGGCAAGGGCAAGAACATAAGCAACAGAGACACCAAGTTTACTTGGCATCATTAGAACACAGTTCTCCCACCATAGCAAGTTATGGATACCCCATCACACCGGAAAAGCAAGATTCAGATTTAAAATCATTTCTCATGATGATGATAGAGGACTTTAAGAAGGACACAAATAACTCACTTAAAGAAATACAGGAGAACACAGGTAAACAGGCAGAAGCCCTTAAAGAGGAAACACAAATATCCCTTAAAGAATTATAGGAAGACACAACCAAACAGGTAAAGGAATTAAACAAAACCATCCAGGTCATAAAAATTAAAGTAGAAACAATAAGGAAATCACAAAGGGAGACTACCATGGAGATAGAAAACCTAGGAAAGAAATGAGGAGTCACAGATGCAAGCATTGCCAACAGAATTCAAAAGATAGAAGAGAGAATCTCAGGTGCAGAATATACTATAGAAAACATTGACACAACTGTCAAAGAAAATGAAAAATGCAAAAAGTCCTTAACACAAAACATCCAGGAAATCCAGGACACAATGAGAAGACCAAACCTAAGGATAATAGATACAGAAGGGAGCAAATACTTCTATTAAAAGCAGTAAAGGAAAACAGGCCAAGTAACATATAAAGGCATACCTATAAGATTCACACCAGTATTCTCACCAGATACTATAAAAGTGAGAAGATCCTGGACAGATGTCATACAGACCCTAAGATAACACAAATGCCAGCCCAGGCTTCTATACCCAGCAAAACTCTCAATTACCATAAATGGAGAAACAAGAAATTCCACAAAAAAACCAAATTTACACAATATCTTTTAACCAACCCAGCACTACAAAGGATAATAGAGGGAAAGCTCCAATACAAGGAGAAAAATTATACCCTAGAAATAGCAAGAAAGTAATCCTCTTTTAACAAATTGAAAGGAAGATAGCCACACAAACAATGCCACCACTATTAACAAAAATAATAGGAAGCAACAATCTCTTCTCCTTAGTATCTCTTAACATCAATGGATTCAATTCCCCAATACAAAAAGACATAGGCTAATGAACTGGATACATAAACAGGACACAGGATTTTGCTGCATACAGGAAACCCACCTCAGTGAGAAAGACAGACACTGCCTTAGAGTAAAAGGCTGGAAAACAATTTTTTAAGCAAATGATCCTAAAAAACAAGGTGGAATAGCCATTCTAAGAATGAAATACAGGGTGCCTCTAACTCGTTTTGCCTGTTTTGGGGTCCTTTTCTTCAAACTGGGTTGCTATCATAAAATTAGTTAGCTACAGTTAGCTTCCAAATATGTCTCTGACAAAGTCCAGATCCAGTCTTCCAAAAGTAGACTGTTTAAAGACACCTGTAGGATATTTGGCATAATCCTAATACCTCTCTGGGTGTGTTAACTTTGCATGGTGAAATTATGAATTTAAAAAATTTTGTTCTGTTGACCTTTGATGTTGCATATTATGTCAGTAAAATTATCCATGGCCTGAGGTTAGTATTTCTATTTTGGTCAAACCTCAGGAATGACATATATAGCTTAATCAGGCTAACCCTTATTGTCTGGAGAATACTTTTATTCCTGCTCATCACGTTAAAGATTATCTTTAACAACACCATCATGTTGGCAGCCAAAGTACATGGCTTAAATCTGAAAATGAACCACCCAGACAGAGTTAGTAAATTAAAAGGCTGGCAAGCCAAAGATGGGTAAGATTAGGCACAGAGTCTTACCAACCTAAGACATAAGTGCATTGCCTTTGATAATGCATATTCCATGATGGGTAAGGAAGGCATTCTTGTCACAATGACCTAAGTCACACTCAGTCTTGTTAACAAAATAAAAAAGGGGGAGAGGTGAAGAGCCTTTGGGGCTGCTTGGCAAGAAGCTGACATAGGCCAAGGACAAGAAAATGGGCTGCTTGGCAGGAATATGACATTGGCCAAGGATAAGGAAGTAGGCGTCAAGTGGGAATCTGACATTAGTCTAGAACAAAGAAGTGATTTCAGGTAGAGATCTAAATCTTAGGCTACAACAAAGAAGTAATCTTAGGTAAGAATCTATATATTAGGCTAGAACAAAGAAGTAATTTCACACAGAAATCTAAATTTTAAGCTAGAACAAGGAAGTAGGCTTTAGACATGAAAATTACCTTGGTCTAGGATAAGGAAGTAGGCTCAGATACTTTGGTCACCCGATAAACCTTTAGATACAGTGATCAATGGAGTGTTCATGTAATTGGGTTTAATGCCTTGCTTTTTGTTTGACTATTTGTGTTTGTTGTATTGCTTGTTCCTCAACTATTTGCATCTATTGTATAGCCAGTTCCTCAACAGAGAACTGATCTTAATACATGCATGCAATTAAAATGGTATAAAAGCATAATGGAAGAGGGGGTATAGAATAGGGGGTTCTAGGGAGGGGAAATGGGGAAAAGGGATGACAACTGTACTGTAAAAAAATTAAAATATCCAAGAAAAAAAAGGAGTAACCCCTTAGGAGCTACATAAAAACCTCATTTTGTCTTTGAGTAGGACATCTGTCTCCTCTCCTATGTAGGAATGCATTTAGCAGAGTAATCATCATCTACTGCTGATCATGAGGCCGAAGAAAAGTGAGAGCAGAGCTTGTTGGGCAGAAACAGCTGATCTTACCTGCTCTAGTAATAGGTAGAAGTAAGAAATCATGGCCCTGGGCTGGAGAGATGGCTCAGTGGTTAAGAGCACCAACTACTCTTCTAGAGGTTCTGAGTTCAATTCCCAGCAACCACATGGTGGCTCACAACAATTTGTAATGGAATCCAATGCCCTCTTCTGGTGTGTCTGAAGAGAGTAATAGTGTACTCATATACATAAAATAAATAAATAAATAAATCTTTAAAAAAAGAGAAACTTTTCAATGTACATTTTTAGTATGTATATTTGCCATTATATTTTCTTTGTTTTTTATTGTAGAATTTTCTTTTCATGCTTTACATATGTTTTCAGATTCAATTATAACAATAAGGTTTTTTTATTATTTTAATTATTACATATTTATCTACTCTTCCTTTTTTTCTCTTCAGAAAAGGGTAGGCCTCTCATGGATATTAATTAAACATGGCTTATCAAGTTGCAGTAAGACTAGTCTCCTCTCTTATAGTTAAGGTTGGATAAGACAAACCAGTTTGAAGAAAAGGGCCCCAAATCAGGCAAAACGAGTTAGAAGAACCCTGTGTTTCATTCTTAGAAGTCCCATAAGAAAGTCAAGCTATACAAATGTTCTTTCTTTCTGTCTCTCTCTGTCTCTGTCTCCTCTCTCTCTCTCTCTCTCTCTCTCTCTCTCTCTCTCTCTCTCTCTCTCTCTGTCTCTCTCTCTCTCTCTGTCTCTCTCTCTCTAGTGTGTGTGTGTGTGTGTGTGTGTGTGTGTGTGTCCTAAGACAGTCATGTGCAGGCTCCTTGGTTGTTGATTCAGACTCTGAGAACCTTTATAAGGCCAGTTAGTTGATTATGTGTCTTTTCTTTTCTTGTGGTATCATTGCCTTCTGAGGCTCCAATTTTTCCTCACCTTTTTACACAGAATTCCCCAAGTTCTACCTAATATTTGACTGTGGGTTTTGCATTATTTTCTATAAATTGCTGGATTTCAGCCTCTCTAAAAACAATTGAGTTAGCACCAATCCATGAGTACAGCTGAATACCATTAGGAATCATTTTATTGAATTTTTCCAGTCCTGTTGGATTCTATCTTGGATCTCTGGACTATCCAGGATCTGGTTCCTGGCATTCCAGGTAGTGTCAGGGGTGGGATCTCTCTCCTGGCATGGATCTCAAGCTGAAGCAGCCATTGTTTAGCCACTCCCACAATTTCTGTGCCATCTTTATCACAGCAAATCCTGTAGGCAGCACAAATTGTAAGTCAAAGATTTTATGGCTAGGTTGGTGTCCCAGTCCTTCCCCTGGAGTCTTGCTCGATTACAGGAGATGGCCATTTCAGGCTCTTTATCCCCTATTGCTAAGAGTCTTAGCAAGGATCACCCTCAGATTTTTTTTTTTGAGTTTCCATTACATTAGGATTCCAGAGATGTTCCCAATTCCAGTTATCTCTTTTAGCACTCTTTCTTTTCATTTTCCCTAAACCTGATCCATCTGTTTCCATCCCCAACTTCCACCCATGATGTCCATTTTATTTCTTCTTCACAGGGAGATTCAAGAATCCCCTTTTTAAGCCCATAAATTATACCATGATTACCCTTTACTTTACAGCTAATAGCCACATACAAGTGAGTACCAGCCATGTTTGTCTTTCTTGATCTGGGTTACCTCATTCAGGATGATTATTTTTTCTAATTCAATTCATCTGCCTGCACAGTTCATACTGTCATTGTTTTAGCAGCAGAATAATACTCTATTGTGTAGATGTACCACACTTTCTTTATCCATTCTTCAGTTGAAGTGCATCTGTGTAGTTATCAGTTCTGACTATTACTAATAAAGCTGTTATGAACATATTTGAGTAAATGTCCTTCTGGTATATACCCAAGACTGGTACAGTTGTGTCTTGAAGTGGATCAATTCCTAATTTTCTGAGAAACTACCATTTGAATTTTCAAAGTGGCCATACAAGTTTGTACTCCTATCAGGAATGTAAGAGTATTCACTTTGTTCCACATTCTTGCCAGCTTGAACTGTCACTTGTGTTCTTGATCCTAACCATTCTCAAAGGTGTAAGATGGAATCTCAGAGTTGTATTGATTTGCAGTTGCCTGACAGATGGGAATGTTTAAGTGTTTCTCAGCCATTTGAGATTTCTCTGTGGAGAATTCTCTGTTTTGATCTGTATGCTGTTTTCAATTGAATTATTTGGTTTGTTGTCTAGTTCTTTGAGTTCTTTATATATTCTGTGTATTAGCTGTTTGTCAGATGAGAAGTGAAACAATTTTCTCATTCTCTGGGCTGTTGTTTTGTTCTATTGACAGTATCCACTGTTTTAAAGAAACTTTTCATTTTTATGTGGTCCCATTTATTAACTGTTGGTCTCAATGTCTGCACTATTAGCATTCCATTCAGGAATTTGTGTACTGTGTCAATGCATAAAAGGTTGTTCCCCCGGAGGTCAGGCCTCTATACCCACCTTGGCAAGATTAGAATCACCACAGCCCTTCTATACTTGGAGAAGGGAGGAGATGTCAGGGGCAGCCCTGCTTATACACTGAAGGCCTAAAATCAGCAATAAGCCTAAAATCAGCAATAGGCCTGACATACATGCCTGCTAACACAAAGTCGTGGGTCTCTATGGAAAAAACACTGAAACAAAGGGCTATAAACTTTGGTAAACAGGAAGCTTTTGTTGAAATCTACCAGCCTGAGTAGTCATAGACCTTGTAAATAGGCAACCTTTGGCAGATAGTACCAAATTAGATAAGGACAAGTGAATCATAGGCAGAGTCATAGTGACCTGACCCCTGAACCGTCACCCAGCTGATACCCTGTTCTGAAAGATATCTGTACTCCCCCCGAACACCTATGCTCCTGTGTCATCCCCTTCCCCACATCTTGCATTTTTTTGTTTATAACCCCATGTTAAAAAGTAAAAATTATGATTTGATAAAACACACACACACACACACACACACACACAGTGTACCCCTGGTTCTGCTGACTTAGCTCCTGACAATCTATTTTCTTGTTCTCAGAAATACTTTGAATTATAAAACGTCATTGTGGTTTTTGTTAGTGTGCTGGGTAAAATGATTTTTATTGATCTCATTTTAAACTTCAAAGTTTGTAGTGAGTTAAAATGTCCTTTAACATAATTATAGGTCATATTTATTTTCGTATTGTAAAATGCTAGTTGATCTGTTGAACATTTTAAAAAAACTTAATTCCTTTTTGAGAATTTCATATATGAACACTGTATTTGCATAATTTTCCCCTTTCTCCCCTTCCTTCCACTTTTCCCAACTCCCCATACGTTTTAAATACATCTTATTGTTTAATTATTGTTTATATAAGTATATGTGTATAAGTATATATGTTTATACAAATATTGATAAATAATGTGTTTTGGAAAAAAAAAAAAAAGGTTGTTCCCCAATTTCTCTTCTACCAGATTCAGTGTATCTGGTTTTATGTTGAGGTCTTTAATCAAGTTGGACTTGAATTTTGTGCAGGGTGATAGATATATTTATTTGCATTGTAATACATACAGATATCCAGGCAAACCAATACCATTTGTGGAAGGTGCTTTCTTTTTTCCATTGTCTATTTTGGCTTGTTTGTTGAAAATCAGGTGTTCATAGGTGTATGAATTTACATCTGGGATTTCAATGCAATTCCTTTGATATACTTACCTGTTTTTTTGTTTTTTAGCATGTAGTTTTCATTAATATAATGGAGGTTAAAATCAGCATGGTGATACCTCAAGAAGTTCTTTTATTGTATAGGATTATTCTAACAATCCTGGTTTTCTTGTTTTTTTTTTTTATATGAAGTTAAATATTGTTCTTTCAAGTTCTGTAAAAAATGCATTGGAATTTTTGTGGGAATTGGATTGAATCTGTAGAATTCTTTTGTAGGATGGTCATTTTTACTATGTTAATCCTACCAATACATGAGAATAGGAGATCCTTTCATCTTCTGTAATGTCCTTCAATTTCTTTTTTTCAAACACTTAAAGTTTTTATCATGCAAGTCTTTCACATGCTTGGTTGGAGTTACCTCAACACATTTCATATTATTTCTGTCTATTGTGAATGGTATTGTTTCTCTGATTTTTTCCTCAGTCTGCTTGTTATTTGAATTTAGAAAGGTTACTGATTTTTTTGATTAAATTTTATATCTAACTACTTCATGGTTGAATGTGTTTATAAGCTATATGAGTTCTCTGGTAGAATGTGGAGGACTGCTTATGTATTCTATCATATTATCTGAAAGTAGTGATACTTGCACTTCTTTTCAGATTTTCATCTCCTTGATTTTTGTTAGTTGTTTTTATAACTTTAGCTGAAACTTCAAGCCTATATCAAATAGATATAGAGAGACTAGACAGTGTTGTCTTGTCCCTGATTAAGTGGAATTGATTTAAGTTTCTCTACACTTACATTGATGTTATATATGAGCTTGCCGTATATTGCCTTTATTGTTCTTAGGCATGTGCTTTATATCTTTAATCTTCCCAAGACTTTTATCATGAAGTGTTGGATTGTGTCAAAGGCTTTTTCAGCATCTAATGAGATAATCATATGGCTTTATTCTATCAGTTCATATACATGGTGGATTACATTGACAAATTTTTATATGTTGAACCATCCTGCATCTCTGGGACAATGTCTACTTCACAGTGGATAATATTTTTGATGTGTTCTTGGATTTGATTTTTAAGAATTTTATTGAGTATATTTGTATCAATGTTAATGAGGAAAATTGGTCTGTAATTTGCATACTTTATTGAGTCTTTGTGTAGATTGGGTATCAAAGTGACTGTAAAGTCATAAAATTTGGCAAAGTTCCTTCTGATTCTATTTTGTGAAATAATTTGAAGAGTATTGGTATTAGATCTTCTTGGAAAGTCTGATAAAATTCTATGCTATGCTAAAACCCTATGGTTTTAGGGTTTTTTTTTTTTTTTTTTTTTTTTTTTTTTTTTTTTTTTTTTTTTTTTTTTTGGAGGGGGTGATTTTTCATGATGGCTTCTATATCCTTAGGGGGTATAGGTTTATATAAGTTGTATTTATCTGACCATGATTTCACTATGGTAACTATGGTAAATCCATTTCTTGAATATTTCTCAATTTTTTTTTGAGTAGAGGTTTTGGAAGTATAATATAAATATTATTTGGATTTCCTCATTATCTGTGGTTATGTCCTACTTTTTTATGATTTTAATTTGGATATTTTCTCTCTGCCTATTAATTAATTTCAACAAAGGTTTGTCTATTTATTGATTTTCTCAAAAAACCAACTCTTGGATTCCCTGGTTCTTTGTTTTGTTCTCTTTGTTCTACTTTATTGATTTCAGTCCAGAGTTTATTTCCTGCAATCTACTTTTGGGGATGTTTGCCTGTACTTTTTTTAGAGTTTAAATGTGTGCTGTTAAATGGCTAGTGTGAGATCTCACTAAGTTTATTATGAAGGCACATTCTTCTACTACAGTTTTATTGTGTTTCCAAATTTTAGGTATGTTGTGCATTAATTTTCATTATGTTCTAGGAAGTTTTTAATTTCATTCTTTATGTCTTCCTTGACTTAGTGGTCATTCAGTAATGAGTTTTTCACCTTTCATGAGTTTGTAGGATTTCTGTCACGTCTGTTGTTTAAATTCAGCTTTAGTAGTAGTAGTCTGATAAGATTCAGGGTTTTTTTTCTTTAATTTTCTTGTATCTGTTGAAATTTACTTTGTGACTCGGTATTTAGTAAATTTTGGAGAAGTTTTCATGAGATGCTGAAAAGATTGCACATTCTTTTGTTTCGGTGAAATATTCTCTACATATCTGTTAGGTCCATGTGAGTTATAACATCTGTTACTTCCATTATTTCTCTGTTTAGTTTCTGTCTAGATGACATGGTCCACTGGTGAGAGTGAGGTATTGAAGTGTCTGTCCCATTATTAATGTATGGGGTTTGATTTGTTATTTAAGCTTTAATATTTCTGTTACAAATGTGGGTACTCTTGTGTTTGGGGCATGGGTGTTCAAAATTGAGATGTCATCTTGATGGACTTTTTTTGTTGATTAATATGAAGTATTCTTCCCTGTCTTTTTTGATTAATTTTGTTTGGAAGTCTATTTTGTTAGTTACTAGCATTTCTACAGTAGCTTGCTTCTTGGGTACATTTGCTTATAAAATCTTTTCTAGCAGTTTACTCTGAGGTAATGTCTATGTTTGATAATGAGGTGTGATTCTTATATACAGCCAAAAGATGAATCTTGGTTTTGTACCCATTCTGTTGGCTTGCATCTTTTTATTGGGGAAATTGAGTTCACTGACATTGAAAAAATAATACCTAAAGATTATAAATTTCTGTTATTTTATTTTTGGTAGTAGTGGTGATTGTAGTGTGTGTTTCTCTACTATGGCTTAGCTGGTATAAAGCTGTTTATCATTTTCCCCTTAGTAATTAATTTTATTTTTATGACACGGAAACATTCCTGTAATTGTAAAATGTCTTGAGATCACAGCCTATCCAGCCATTCCTTGGCTTTTACTTGGCTTTTCTTGATTTCCTTGTCTCTGTGTTCTTGTCTTCTCACATTAGGATTTTCAAAGCTTAATTTTAAGCTTTGCCTTCTGTCTTCCTGTGCAATTAAGTCACATTCTTCCTGATGTTTGTTGAAACACTTTTAGGTTAGCAAATCTTTAGTTTCCAATTTCTGCCTAAATAAATTACCATAGGTTTAGAGGCTTAGAAAAGCATACATTTGTCATTCAAGCTTTCTGCAGAGCAGAAGTGTAGGTAATGGGAGGCTCTGTCTCTTTGCTGACCTTGAGTTCACCAGATTGATGTGTAAACAAGACTGTAATTCTTCACAGAAGTTCTGAGGCCAGCGTCTCTCCATGTTCACTTGGTTGGTTGTCAGAACTCAGGTCTGTGATGTTTGAGCATATAACTACACAGTTCTTTGTTGGCTGTTGGTCGTTGTTTAAACATCTCTATTCTTTGGTCGGTGGCCTCTAGATTTAAAGCCAGGAAGGGTGAGTTTCATAATTTCATGCTTTAAATCTGTGCAACACCCTCCTTTCTCACATGCCTCAGCCATTGTTTACATTTGCATCGTTGACCCATTCACCTTTCATTTCTGATGCTGTTGGTTTATGTAATTACATTGAGCTAACATTTTAGGATATTATTCCTCTCGTAAAATCAAATGAATAGCAAACAATTCTACCTCCAACATTTTTTTAAACCATGGTATCAATATTAGGGAGTAAGAAGGGAACAGGAATAAAGATGCAGAGGTATAGAGATCCATTGTTACTGTTTTAGTTATAAAAGTATATATGTCTCTAACCCAATGCTCATTACACACTAAATATTTTGTTATTAATAGAGTATTTTTATTTACTACTCCCTCTTGAGTCAGTAAGTATAAATCAAACCCATTTTCTTTTATATAATATTGGCCTCTTTTTAAATGCTTTTGTCATACTGCTCATATAATTAAGAAGCAGCTTCTCGGGCTATTGCTCTACAATTCATAATTTTATGTTTTTGTTTTCTTTCTTTCACTTCATAGTCTAATGCATCAGTACTTGCTATTCACTTTTGTCTTAGCTCCCAGCTTAGCCTCATCTTCTGGCAAGATGTCATCCATTCTCATATTCACAGTCTATTCATAAATAAGATATTTGTTTGGTTGGTTGGTTGATTTTTATAAATGTTATCAAGTAGCTTACCCTGTTATCACCTGCTGGAAGTTGGAAGGCATATGCTCAGATAGTTACTTTTTAACCTTAGGGAAATTTTTATAACATCGATTTTTATCACCATGATGTTTATATGTTAAAAATTACATGATCTCACACTTCAAAATGATTTCTTTTTGAAAAATCTTATTCAATGCACTTTCACTTATCTGTGGGCTTCTACATGCTGTATTCACCCAGATTTTTTATTTTCTATTATTTTATTTTTATTTTAAGAAATAAAAATATTTTATTTTATTTTTATTTTAAGAAGTAAAAATTATACTAATACTTTTTCTTCTAGCAGTTTCTAAGGGTAATAAAGACTTGATCTTCTCATAAGTTATCCCAAACATTGGTGACTACCCCATTGTTGAAAATACATATGTAGTTTAATCTCTAAGTGCTGACTTACAGGTTGTGATAAAACAATGAAAGCCACTGGTCTTGATTAAACTGTAATAAATAAAGAAGACAAATAGTGCAACATTACCTAAATCTCAACAAGTAAAACAGTTAATACTTGGCTTTTGAGGGAATTACTGGAGAGCATGAGTTTCACTTGCTGTGTTATGAGAAGGAACTGCTGAGTTACTAAGAGGGATACATGATTGAGGAGCAAAGCTTGAAAGGAAGTGATGGAATCTGACTGCATACTCCCCAAAATGTGATTTGTTGTAGAAGTTGAAGCACTGATGTAAAAAGGTGATGAACAGGAGAGAGCCATTGATCCTGACAATGTATTATTAGGTAAAGGTATTACCTTAGAGCTTATATGTGGGTCTTACTTCCAACATAGCATCCCCAGAATGCTTAACTGAAGCAATGGCATTAACTTGTGACTGATTTATATTCTAACTTGACCTTATTAGTTCACTATGATAAATATTCCTCACTGAGGATGCAAAGAATAACAAAAGGCATTTTCCTGAGAAGCTAAAAGCAAACCAAGATAAAATGGAGAAATATGAAGGAGACTAATAACAACAATAAATGGATTTGAACTTATTTGGGGGCAGTTGACTAATTTGAAGTAAATGGACATGTTATACAAAAGATTTCCTAGAGATATAACCATAATTAAATGACAGAATTAAAAACACTAGGTTACCAGGAATGTAATAAGTATAGTGATAGAGCACTGTGGATATGTGAGCAATGAAAAGAGTATTGCCGGAGTAGAAAATCAGTGCTGACAGGGAGTCAATTTGTTCGATACAAATCTTTTGATTTTTCTTTGTAAAGTTTTAGACATAGGTAGTGGATAAATATATTATGTTTCATTTCTCATATTTCAGTTTTTGTTCATTTAAATAACATTGTTGTTTCAATTTTATTAATCCTAACAATAAGAAATAAAGTAGAAAACCCATATAATTACAATTAAGTATATATCACCACCAAGCTGAGAATCTTCTTATTATATACAAATTATATATATATATATATATATATATATATATATATATATATATATAATATTAACAATAATATAATATACATATATGTATGTATGTATGTATGTCAGCCTCCTTCAGAGAGAACTATGGAGAATTTTGTAAGGGCCTCCAAGATATGGAGGAGAAAAGGTGACTAATCAGATAATATGGTTCATCAAATCTGGTTTAGTGGACTTTTCTATTGATGCCTTTACATTTTAGTGGAAACTCTATGTATTAAAAGAGGCCACAAATTTGAAAGAGTACAAGGAGAGGTATATAGGAGAGTTTGAAGGGACCAAACAGAAAGGATAAATGATGTAACTGTATTATACTTTTTTTTAAAAAAGCCCATTGTCCTTGGTTTACTAGACTGTAGGGAAGGTAATATCCCTTAAATATTCATGCACGTTCTCTAGCTTCAGATCAGTTGTTCTTGGTAAGCTTAATACACTTTAGATCTCCCCAGCAGTTTCACACAGTTACTCACTGTGTAAATCTGAAACCCAGATACCAAGAAGCAAGCTGTAATAAACCCATCTGTGACACATATGTAACTCACATGGTCTATGACTTTAATATTAATTATTTTAAATAATTACATTTTCCAGTAGTTTGGTACAAAATAAAACCAAAGAAATTAGATGATATAGTGAGATTCTCCATTGTGTTTGCCCGAGTCTCTGTGATTGTGCAACTTTAATTTGGGATATATTATTTTTGTATATAAATAAAGACTATATCTCTCAATGAATTGCCTATTACCTAATAATAATTTGGAAACTTTCTTAATGTTGCGGACCGCACTAGCCCCACATTGGGCGCCAAAATAATGTTGAGACCCAAGCTCGAGTCCCTGTTCAGGCGCCAAAATAATGTTGGGGACTGCACTAGCCCCAAGTTGGGGCAGCCAAAATAAATGTTGCAGCTCAGGCAAAATGTTGAGGCCCGGGCCGACCCACGTTTGGGCAGCCACTGTATCCCGGCCCAAGCTGCTGCTCCGGTCTGCAGGTCGGGTTTCAGCAAGAGAGAGGGTGAGGGCAGATTCTACCTAATGTCTGATGTGTATGAATCTCTCTCTCTAGTCTGATGTCTGGTTCTGTCTTCTATAGTCTCCCTAATGTCTGAATCCTACTGTCTGCCTCTGCATTTTATATGTCTTACTTCTAAGCCACGCCTCTAAGTTACACCTTTAATCATGCCCTTAGGTCTTGTCTCTAACTCTGATCTCTATACTTCTAAATCATACTCTTAAGTTACACACCTTTAATCTCACACACCTTTAATCTCAAGGTATCTAAACCAAGATTATCGGAGTGTTCTCAGCTGTTGTAGGCTATTGTAATTCAAATCTCATGTCAGGGTATATGGCTCAAGATGGCTGCAAAGCTGATAGCCGCTTTCTGCTAAAAGTCGGCCCCCAACACTTTCTGATGAAAAAAATATTTTTATACAAGCTGCAATTTCCTTTACAGCCTCAATTATCCATTTATTCTTCAATCACTATTTCACTGTAGTACAGTGACAGTAACTGACTGAAGCTCAGTAAATTCTACAAAGTTTGTTTTGGTATGGTTTGTTTTTATACAGGCCCAGTGAGCTGGCTCAGCAGGAAAAGATGTGTGCTACCAAGTCTGCCAACCTTAGATCCCTAGGACTGCCACATGGTGGAAGGAGACAAACAACAGGTTGTTTGCTAATGTCCACAGGCATTCCATGACATACAACTACAAGCAAGCACACACATGTGCACATGAACTTACAAAGAAACAAAGAAACACACACACACACACACACACACACCAAATACAGATGTAAAAAACTTCAAGTTTTTGTTTAAACTTGCTATTGCCAAAAAACAGAACCAGAAATTGAAAGGCAAAGTCTCAAGTAAGGTAATTTCTACAAAGGAAATGCTCAGGAAATTTAGTGATGGAATATATGATTATTTTTCTAGATACATACTAAAGTGTTATCTACATCTCTGCCTAAGATACCACAGAATCGGGCTGCAGAGATGGCTCAGCAGTTAAGAGCACTGACTGCTCTTCCAGAGGTTCTGTGTTTAATTCCCAGCAATCTCATGGTAGCTCACAGCTATCTGTAATGGGATCTGATATACTCTTCTCGTGTATGTCTAAAGACATATACAGTGTACTTATATAAATAAAAATAAATAAATAGTATTTTAAAAAATACCACAGAATCACTAAACTATAATTACACTGATTCTCTCGACCTTTGTTTGAAAACTAAGAGCCAAGCCTATGCTTTCCTAACAGAAGATAACTGTGAGCATATTAATCCATCAAAAAAATTTCTGAGTGCTTTATATTCAGATTATAAATTAATGTTGTGTTAATTTTATTTTTAAGATTATTAATTAATAAAATAAAAATAATTTAGTCTCTTTAAAAAGAATATGTGATTTTTTTTGTACTATATTACTTATATTATTATCATTCATTAAATAACATTAATACATACTCCACTTTTAGAGAAAAACTCATTTAAGGCAACATTAAATTTAGCTTCAGAACTTTTAACGAGTTTCCTAATTAGTATTTGAGTCACCTTGAAATTATTTTAGGTGTATTTTTGAAATAGATCTTAACATGTACCTCGGTCTGGTCTCCAACTGCAGATCCTCTTGCCTTAACTTCTGAATATTGATGTTCACAGGTGTTACTATTATACTGGATTCTCTCCTTTTTTGTTTTCATAAATGTTCACTCTATCACTAAATAGGTGAATGTATTATAAATAGAAATATTGCTATTATTATGTTTACTGCTGAGTTTAAGTTGTAATGTTCAATAAATTCACCAAGACCCATTATTTGTAACCATTCAAATTCCAAGATGAACATATAATTAGAGGTGATTTGTCTATATCCCATAGTACTAGTAAATGTTGCAAATAAAGGTGGGAGTCACGTAAGAGAATCTGCATGTTCTTCTTGTTTAATTTAATATTAAAAAAAAAAAAAAACAAACAAAAAAAAAAAAAACAGGCGAATTCCCAAGTGATTGTCCAACTGCCAGTCTCGACCTGAGAAGTTAGCTTTTGATTGTTGAACTGACAGTGTGATGGATCTCAGTACGAAGTGTCAGTCACACCTCATTACTTTATCTTCTTCTGTTGTCCAGCCATTTGAAGGCAATCTTCCCTCTTGATGCATTCATTGTTTTGACAGCTTATTCATGCTAGGTTTAAGGACTACTCATCTGTCTTCTCCTCATAAAGCAATTGGTAAATTACTGTCCTGGAATGTCAAAACACACTGTCTTTTATGCAAATACTTTACAAAGCACATTTTAAACCTCATTTCCCTCCCCCAACTCTGTCTCTGTCTCTGTCTCTGTGTGGCTCTGTCTGTCTGTCTGTCTGTCTGTCTGTCTGTCTGTCTGTCTGTGTCTGTCTCGCTCTCTGTCTTTCTTTCTTTCTCCTCACCCATTCTTTTCCTCTCCTTATCCATTCTTTCCCCTCTTTCTTTCTCTCCCTCTCTTATAGATACATACAGAGCTATATGTAGATAATATACAAAGCATGTAATAAACCTTCTCCTTTCCCTTTCCCAACTCTTGTCTCTGTCTCTCTCTGTGTATCTGTCTGTCTTTGTCTCCTTGTCTCTGCCACTCTCTCTCGAATTCATTTTTGCCTCTCTTTCTTTTTCTCACTCTCTTACAGAAACACACAGAGTACAGGCACATAATCTACAATCATCTACAGGTCAAAATTCAAATTAAAATGTTTCCTTGTAATAGTCCTGATAACACATGCTTACGTTAATTCTAAAGTACTGGAAAAGGGGGAAATAAAGGTGTAAGAAGTAGAGCTTTGACTTAATGCATTCTTTTAATATTGAGCAATATCCTGCAACTAAGCATCTTAAAAGAATCTTAAAACCCAATATGTCTGTTATGCATCTTCATCAACAATATGTCCCATTGGCTGCCTACAAACTTCTAGGCTTTAAACCTTTTCTGTTAGCAGATGCAAAGGGCAGTGAAATAAAAGACTATAAGTGAAATATTTTACCACAATATCCTTCATTTGATTATAAGGATTTTAAAATGTAAGAAAATGAGAAAAGAATCCAATAAAAAATTGCAAAGGTGTCTCACCTTGGTGGTAATAACTGTGCTTATTGCAATAGTAATATAAGCTACACTTCTTAAAAATTACTCACTTGTGTGTCTTATCTAAACTTACTACCATTTGAAACACTAAGCTTTTGTGAGTCATAGGAATGCACAGGATCTCACTAAACTCTTAGCCAGACCTCAAAATTTTAGCCATTTTTCCCATGACCTGTATGGATTTTTTTCTGTATTTTATTAATACATAAGCTTATATTAAAAAGATAAATTGCACCATTCCAGCATTTCCATGTATTTCAGCTGCCTCGTGGTCAGGAACTTGTGGTGGGATTCTAGTGCCTTGAGTACTTGAGATACCTGAAAACTTTCTCAAGCTGCAATTGCCATGCTGGCCTCCTAAGACATTCAGCAGTTGATCCTGTCACCTGCTAGGTCTCTATATGCTCAGCCAAATCTGCATAACTATAAATCAAAACTAAGAACCCTGGATGGTAAAGGCCAAGGACACTCTAAGAAAGGATCCAGGGTTTCTCTGTGTAGCCCTGGCTGTCCTGGAACTTACTCTGTAGACCAGGCTATCCTCGAACTCAGAAGTGCTGGGATTAAAGGCATGTGTCTTCTACCCAGTCCACTGTTGTGTGGACCCCGGATTCTGCCCGAGACATCCTGGAGGCTCCACAGATCCCACAGCCAGCCTTAGGTAGGAAGACCTACACACTGCCATAAGCCCATAGCTGGGTGCTGTGAGCTGTCAGATTCCAGGAGATACCCACCCCACCCCACGGCCCTGCGGACTAGCATTCCCTTTCCACCCCTCTCCTGGATCTGAGGCCTGGACCAGACCTCTGCCCGGTCCACTGTTGTGTGGACCCCAGATTCCACCTGAGACACTCTGGAAGGTCCACTCAACCCAGAGTCACAGAGGAACAACTGAAATCAGAGCATGAGACAACATATCCTGAGATATCTTAGAGGAGACAGTGCACCCAGAACAGCAGACACCTAGCTGGACTGCTACCATGGAGGCACCAAATCCTGAGGCATCCTAGAGGTACCACTGTACTCAGTGCAGCTGGAGAAGATCACAGAGACATCTGGACCCTAAGGAGATCAGACACAAGCGAGATAACTGAAAAGGCAGGCTTCAGTCAGAGACAGCAAGTACAGGCAGCACTAGAGTTAACCAGATGGCTAAAGGCAAGTGCAAGAACATAAGCAACAGAAACCAAAGTTACACAACACCATCAGAACTCAGTTCCCCCATCATAGCAAACCCTGAACACTCCATCACACCAGAAAAGCAGGATTCAAAATTAAAATCACTTCTCATGACAATGATAGAAGACTTTAAGAAAGACATAAATAATACTCTCAAAGAACTTAAGGAGAACACTGGTAGACAGATAGAAACCCTTAAAGAGGAAACACAAAAATCCCTTAAGGAATTGCAAGAAAACACAACCAAATGGGAGAATGAATGAATTAAACAAAACCATCAAGGATCTAAAAATGGAAGTAGAAACAATATAAAGAGATCACAAAGGGACAATACCCTGGATATATAAAACCAAAAAAAAAAAAAAAAAAAAAAAAAAATCAGGAGTCATAGACACAAGACCAACAGAATACAAGAGATGGAAGAGAGAATCTCATGTGCAGAAGATACCATGGAAAACATTGACACATTGAAACATTGTCAAAGAAAATGCAAAATACAAAAAGCTACTAACCCGAAGTATACAAGAAATCCAAGACACAATGAGAAGGCCAAACCTAAGGATAATAGGTATAGATGAGGGGGAAGACTCCCAACTTAAAGGACCAGTAAATATCCTCAACAAAATTATAGAGGAAAACTTCCCTAACCTAAAGAAAGAGCTGTCCATAAATATACAAGAAGCCTACAGAACTCCAAATAATTTAGACCAGAAAAGAAATACTTCCCGCCACATAATAGTCAAAACATCAATTGTACAAAAAAAGAAAAAATACTAAAAGCAGTAAGAAAAAAGGCAAAGTAACATAAAGGCAGACCTATAAGAATTACACCAGATTTCTCACCAGAGACCATAAAAGCCAGAAGATCCTGGACCGATATCATACATACCCTAAGAGAACACAAATGCCAGCACAGACTACTATACCCAGCAAAACTCTCAATCATTATTGATGGAGAAACCAAGATATTCCATGACAAATCCAAATTTACACAGTATCTCACCACAAATCCAGCACTTCAAAGGATAATTCTTGGAAAACTCCAACACAAGGAGGGAAACTACAACCTAGAAAAAGCAAGAAAGTAATCTTCCAACATCCCTAAAAGAAGGTAGCTACACAAACATAACTCCACTGCCAATAACAAAAATGACAGGAAAAACATTCATTTTTCCTTAATATCTCTTAATATCAATGGACTCAATTCTCCAATAAAAAGACATAGACTATCAGACTGGATACATAAACAGGACCCAACATTTTGCTGCATTCAGGAAATGCATCTTTGTGAAAAAGACAGATACTACCTCAGAGTAAAAGGTTGGAAAACAATCTTCCAAGCAAATGGTCCCAAGAAACAAGCTGGAGTAGTGATTATAATACAAATACAATCATTTTTCAACCAGAAGTAACCAAAAAAGATAAAGAAGGACACTTCATATTCATCAAAGGAAAAATGTACCAAGAGGAACTCACAGTTCTCAACATCTATGCCCCAAATGCAAGGGCACCCACATACATAAAAGAAACTTTACTAAAGCTTAAAGCATACATTGCACCTTACACAATAATAGTGGGAGATTTCAACACCCCACTCTCAGCTATGGACAGATCATGGAAACAGAAACTAAACCGCGACACAATGAAACTAACAGAAGTTATGAACCAATTGGACTTAACTGACATCTATAGAACATTTCATCCTAAAACAAAAGAATATACCTTCTTCTCAGCACCTCATGTTACCTTCTCCAAAATAGACCATATAATTAGTCACAAAACAGGCCTCAACAGATAGAAAAAGATTGAAACAATCCCTTGTATCTTATCAGACCACCATGGACTAAGACTCGTCATTGACATGGACAAAAACAATGGAAAGCCCACATACACTTGGAAACTGAACAATGCTCTACTCAATGATAACTTGGTCAAGGAAGAAATAAAGAAAGAAATTAAAGAATTTTTCGAACTAAATGAAAATGAGGACACATCATATCAAAACTTGTGGGACTCACTGAAAGCGGTACTAAGAGGGAAAATCATAGCTCTAAGTGCCCACAAAAAGAAAATGGAAAGAGCATACATTAACAACTTGGGAGCACACCTGAAAGCTTTAGAACAAAAAGAAGCAAATATACCCAAGAGGAGTAGACAGCAGGAAATAATCAAACTCAGGGCTGAAATCAACCAAGTTGAAACAAAAAGAACTACACAAAATATCAACAAAACCAGGAGCTGGTTTTTGAGAAAATCAACAAGATAGACAAACCCTTAGCTAGACTAACCAAAGGGTGCAGAGACAGTACTCAAATTAATAAAATCAGAACTGAAAAGGGTGTCATAACAACAGAAACAGAGGAAATTTAAAAAATCATCAGATCCTACTACAAAGGCCTATACTCAACAAAATTGGAAAATTTGGATGAAATGGACAATTTTCCAGATAGATACCAGGTACCAAAGTTAAAGGAGGAGCAGATAAACCATCTAAACAGTCACATAACTTCTAAAGAAATATAAACAGTCATTAAAAATCTTCCCACCAAAAAATATCTGGGGCCAGATGGTTTCAGTGCAGAATTCTTTCAGACCTTCAAGGAAGACCTAATACCAATACTCTTCAAGCTATTCCATCGAATAGAAACAGAAGGAACAATACCCAATTCGTTCTATGAAGCTACCATTATGCTCATACCTAAACCACAGAAAGACCCAAGAAAGAAAGAGAACTACAGACCAATCTCTCTTATGAATATTAATGCAAAAATACTCAATAAAATCCTTGCAAACCGAATCCAAGAACACATTTAAATAATTATCCATCAAGATCAAGTAGGCTTTATCCAAGGAATGCAGGTATGGTTCAATATTCAGAAATCCATCAATGTAATTCACTACATAAATAAACTCAAAGAAAAAAAACCACATGGTCATCTCACTAGATGCTGAGAAAGCATTTGACAAAATTCAACATCCCTTGATGTTAAAAGTCTTAGAAAGATCAGGAATTCAAGGCCCATACCTAAACATAGTAAAAGCAATATACAGCACGCCAGTAGCCAACATCAAACTAAATGGAGAGAAATTTGAAGCAATCCCACTAAGATGAGGGATTAGACAAGGCTGCCCACTCTCACCTTACCTATTCAATATAGTACTGGAAGTCCTAGCTAGAGCAATTAGACAACAAAAGGAAGTCAAAGGGATACAGATAGGAAAGGAAGAAGTCAAAATTTCACTATTTGCAGATGATATGATAGTATGCTTAAGTGACCCTAAAACTTCCACCAGAGAACTACTAAACCTGATAAACAACTTTAGCAACGTGGCTGGATATAAAATCAACTCAATCAGTAGCCTTCCTCTATTCAAAGGATAAACAGGCTGAGAAAGAAATTAGGGAAATGACACCCTTCACAATAGCCACAAATAAAATAAAATATCTTGGAGTGAATCTAACCAAGCAAGTTAAAGACCTGTATGTCTAGAATTGCAAGTCTCTGAAGAAAGAAATAGAGGAAGATCTCAGAAGATGGAAAGATCTCCCATGCTCCTGGATTGGCAGGATTAACTTAGTAAAAATGGCCATCCTGCCAAAGGCAATCTACAGATTCAATGCAATACCTATCAAAATTCCAAATCAATTTTTCATAGAGATAAAAAGAGCAATTTACAAATTCATTTGGAATAACAAAAAAACTAGGATAGCAAAAACTATTCTCAACAATAAAAGAACTTCTGGGGGAATCACCATCTCTGACCTCAAACTGTACTACAGAGCAGTAGTGATAAAAACTGTATGGTATTGGAGCAGAAACAGACAGGAAGATCAATGGAATAGAACTGAAGACCCAGAAATGAACCCGCACACCTCTGGTCACTTGATCTTTCACAAGGGAGCTAAAACCATCCAGTGGAAAAAGGTCAGCATTTTCAACAAGTAGTGCTGGCTCAACTAGAGGTCAACATGTAGAAGAATGCAAATTAATCCATTCTTATCCCCTTGCACAAAGCTCAACTCCAAGTGGATAAAGGTCCTTCACATAAAGCCAGATACACTGAAACTAATAGAAGAGATGTTGGGGAAGACCCTCAAATACCTAGGCACAGGGGGAAAGTTCCTGAACGGAACATCAATTGCTTATGCTCTAGGATCAAGAATTTTAGAAAATTCTTTGCAAGAATCTATGCAAAGCTTCTGTAAGGCAAAGGACACTGTCAACAAGACAAAATGGCAACCAAGAGATTGGGAAAAGATCATTACCAATCCTACATCTGATAGAGGGCTAATATAGAATATATACAAAGAACTCAAGAAATTAGACGCTAAAGAACAAAATAAGCCCATTAAAAAATAGGGTACAGAGCTAAACAATGAACTCTCAACTGAGGAAACATGAATGGCCGAGACACACCTTAAGAAATGCTCAACATCCTTAGTCATCAGGGAAATGCAATCAAAACAACACTGAGATACCACCTGACACCAGTCAGAATGGCTAAGATCAAAAATTCAGCTGATAGTGGATGCTGGCAAGAATGTGAAGAAAGAGGAACACTCCTTCATTGTTGGTGGGGTTGCCAGCTGGTACAACCACTCTGGAAATCAGTCTGGTGGTTCCTCAGAAAATTGGACATAGCACTACCTGAGGACTCAGCTATACCACTCCCAACATATAACAAAGACATATGCTCCACTATGTTCATAGCAGCCTTATTTATAATAGGCAGAAGCTGGAAAGAACCCAGATGCCCTGCAACAGAGGAATGGATACAAAAAAATGTGGTACATTTACACAATGGAATATTACTCAGCTATTAAAAATAATGAATTTGAGAAATTCTTAGGTAAATGGATGGAACTAGAAAATATCATCCTGAGTGAGGTAACCCAATCACAAAAGAACACACATGGTATTTACTCACTGATAAGCGGAGATTAGCCCAAAAGTTTGAAACAACAAAGATTCAACTAACAGACCACATGAAGCTCATGAAGAAGAAAGAACAAGTGAGGATGCCTAGGTCTTTCTTAGAAGGAGTAACTAAATACCCAAGGGAGCAAATATGGAGACAAAGTGTGGGTCAGAAACTGAAGGGGAGGTTGTATGGAGACCATTCGACCTGGGTATTTATTCCATGTGCAGTCACCAAAAATAAGGATGACAGGAAGGGAAAGCTGACAGAGCCTGATAAGGCTGTCTCCTTAGAGTTCCCCCTGAGTCTGACATACCCAGAGTTAGATACTCACAGCTAACCATTGATCTGATCAAAGGTTCCCAATGGAGAAGTTAGAGAGTAAACTGAAGGAGCCAAAAGGGTTGGTGACCCCATGAAGACAGCAACAATACCAACCAGCTAGAGCTCCCCAGGGTCTAACCCACCAGCCTAGGAGCACATATGGAGGGACACATGACTCCAGCTGTATATGTAGGGGAGGATGGCCTTGTTGGGCATAGGTGGGAGAAGAGATCTTTAGTGCCATGAAATCTGAACACTGAGTGGGGGGGGGGTGTGAATCTGAGGGTCGGGAGGGGGAGTTGGGGGGGAGGTGGGTAAACACCCTCATAGAAGCAGGAGGAGGGGGGATGGGATAAGGGGTTCCTGGGTGGTAGGTGGAATGCAGTAAGGGGATAAAATTTGAAATATAAATATTATATCCAATAAAAGAGGGAAAAAAAAGAAAAGTGGTTAAAACCAACATCCTTAATAAAATGTCAGCCCTCTTTAAAAAAAAAACTATCTTAATACTAAAATTTGTTTTGAGAATTGTATATTGTAGAATGATCAGCCTTGGTGTATCTACTCATCAAGCATCCTGGGCAGACCTGCTCAAACCTCTGAGGACCGGGAATTCCATCTGGAGGCAGTGAAGACACAGCATCAGAGGCTTATCAATTTGCTCTTCCCCCCACTCGTCTTCTAATATCTCAATGCCCATAATCAGCTTGAAGAAGCTAATGAAGAGTCAGCACCCCTATTCCCTGGGCTTGGGGACTAAGGTGGTAAATGTTGGGCTGTCTTTCTAGGGAAAAGTAGTGGTTTTGTGGGAATAGAGAGGATTAGCTAGGATTTATTGCATAGCCATAACCTATTAGTAGAAATCTGTACAATTACTATCAAGATGAAGATATAAATTCTTAAACGTCACCAATTTACTTTGATTACAAATTTTAAGATTTTCATTGGTAGGAGCTTCTTATTGATATAAAAGTGAGATGAATATTGTTACTCTCATAGGCATTGTACCAGTATAACACATTTAGGAATACAAGGCTTAGACCCAGTCCTTCTTTAACTTTTTTAACTGATTTGAGATGGACAGCCTGTGAGTTAACGGACTATAGCAAATTCATGGCTTGGAGTTTATTGTTAGGATGTTTCCTATGTTTTATTTAGAGATAGCTGAGTGGAGTTAACAGACAACAGTCCAGATTACCTTACATGGATAGTTGGTTTTCAAAACATCAGAAATCCACAGAATTGAAGTGACAATCATCTCTGTATTAATGTTCATTTTGATTAGAGACCTGTCTGCTCCTGACAGCTTCCTGTCTTGGATTCTAAGAAGAAATTGAGCATCTTTGGAGTTACTCCAGTTGTGGTGAGATAGCCACTAGACAAGAATTATCTCTTTCCGTCCACAGATAAATTACTGTCCAGAAAAGGACACACTTGCAGAATAGTCAACTGATTATATCTGCCTAGACAGAGTAATCAGCCCTTAATAATTCTGCATCACTAAGGTCTGTCAGATGATTCTGGGCCAGAAGGTGGAAGAACAGATGCTCCAATGTTTTGTAGTAGAGGGAGTGTCCAGGTGTTCAGAGGTCTCAATAAATTGGCTAAGTTTCAGGAGCTATGCTTTGTGCTTTCCACAATTATAGTTAACTCAGTCATTCTGGATTTCTGACGGTGTTGAAAACTTATAGCCTCATAAACAATCCTGGCTATTTACCTTTAGAGAAAAGATTTGAGTGGATGGTCGTCAGCTGACATTCATCCTAAAGCCAAGGAAAAAGCTAGGTTCAAAACTAGTGTTTTAGTTAGGATAGATGACAGAGGTTCTGGTTAGTCAACAAAATGATGGACTGGGTATTAGGACTATCTTGTACCTCACTGGTACAAATTGGCATAATTATGCTCTAATTGTATTTTGAGAGAAAAGTTTCCTTTTAACAGGAAGGGTTATATGTAGGAGAAACTGAGGTGAAAGGAGTACTGAGGGGAAGAGAAGGAGTAAGAAGAGGAGGAGAAGAAGGAGAGGAGAAGCTAGGTGATGAGAGAGAAAAAGAGGGGGAGAGACAGGGAGGCAGATGTGCATGTATCTCCACCAGTCAAAGATAGTTGATATATCTAGGTTGGGTAGTGGGTTACACCTCTGATTGAGCAATACCAAACTTATAAAGCCTTTGATTAACATTTTTTTAAAAATGTATAAGTGCAAAAAGGAAAAGGGAGCATGGGATAGGGGTTTTCTAAGGGGGGGGATGGGGAAAGGGGATGGCATCTGAGGTGTAAATAATATATCCAATAAAACAATAAAATAAAATAGAGATGTGAAAAATGAAAAGAAAGATAAATGGTTTTTATTTAAAATATTAGTACATAGTTTGAGGATATTTAAAAAATAATTTTCAATAGTGATGTTTCTGTGCTGAAACCAATGCACCTGTATCTTTTCTAGCAAATATAGGCTTTTAAGAAAGGATCAATGAAGAAACTAGCAGTGAATGATAAAAATGTTTCACTGTAAAAATGAGTAGAAGATATATCAATTCAAGTATTAAGATTTTAATTTTGGAGACATATCAAAAGGATAACATTTCTAGGTGGACTAACTTATAAAATATGTGTGCTTTGAGAAGAAAATAAAATGTAATTATAGCATTACTGCATCCCCTTGGTTTCAAGCAATATATGAACGATCATTTCTCCCATATGCTACTGAAATTCATAAAGCTAGTAGTTTGTTTATAAGAATAAATGGGTTTATTTATATGAAACCTATATGAATCATTCTGCTTAATACAAAATTATTTTCAAGGTACAGATTATGTGTTTCATGATTGTATTCTATGTGCTAATGAGTGATGGTATACCATGAGCATTCTCATATAAATGTCAGAAGTATAAAATATATTTTAGAAAACATGTGGCATACTTATGCACCATTAGAGTTTTAACTTAACTATGTTAATTGGTCCATGAGGTTTTTTTTGTGTTATAATTGTGTGTGTTTAGGTGGATGTATATGTAGTCCATATATGTGTATGCATTCATGTTTTTTTTTTGTTTTCTTTTGTTTTGTTTTGGTTTTGGTTTTTTGAGACAGGGTTTCTCTGTAGAGCCCTGGCTGTCCTGGAACTCACTCTGTAGACCAGGCTGGCCTCGAACTCAAAAATCCACCTGTCTTTGCCTCCCAAGTGCTGGGATTAAAGGCATACATCACCACTGCCCAGCTTGCATTCATGTTTTTATGTAAGTACATACATGTTTGCTAATCTCTGTGTGTGCATCAGTGAGAACAAGATGTAACACCTGATATCGTCTTCACTGGCTTCTCCATCTTATGTTTTTGAGACAAGGCCTCTCAGTAAATGCTGTACTCACTGTTGAGGCTATACTAGCAGCACAGCAAGGCTCCATGATCTGCCTGTCTCAGAGGCACACTGTTCCCCCTACACTGGTGTACAAGCATGCACTACATCCATGTTCTTTTAAATGTGTCACAGGGTTTTGATTGCAGGTACCCATGCTTATGCATCATTACCACTGAGTCACTTCCCTAGGTCCATAAATAATAATTTTAAATTATCCTAAATCATGCTAGAAATAGCAGTTTTAGCACCTATTTTCTAGTCTAACATGCTTTTCAATTTTATATTTGTTCTTTACTTTGGAATATTCTGATGTCTTCAGGCATGATGTGAACATGAAGCTGGATATAAGCTTCTGTCTCTGGCTCAGCAGCATCGAGTTCTGCTTCAGGGGCTGAGAGAGAAGTTTTCTAGACAAATGCCTCTTTATTGCCTTTTCCAAACCATGTATGAGTACCCCCAAAGCTGCTTCTCTCACTGTACAGCTGAAAGACTCCAAAAACATCCATTTATCATCCAGGGATGGATAGACCCTCAGGTGTAATGGTTGTCTGCCTTTAGAGGGCCAAGGACATTTTAAGACATTAGCATCACTTGAAATCTTGAGTCTCCTTATTTACGATGATGCACCTTTTTACTTAGTCATTTAAGATATCCAAAGCATGTTTAAGTTAGTGAATTACAAAGTCAAATTCATTGCTGTAGACAGTACATGAAAACATCTAAACTGTTTGATGTGGTGCTAGTAAATTATAGAAACACTGAAGGTAGGGTATGTTCATGCTTAGTGATTCCCATTGAGATCTATTTATTTAGTAAATTGATAAAAATCTGATATATTTGTCCTGATTTTTAATACAAATAAATTTCTATCACTTTTAATAAAATTAATTAGGTAATAAATGTTTACATAAATATTCTCATGTCAAGACTAAATAAAATTGCTCAGAATTTCCTTGTGGCAGGCTTTAAATTTTACATGTACATAAGTATTGTTTAATAATGTAGAGGTTAAGGTGTTTCTAGTCAAAGTAGTGTTGGAAGATACCATTACAGGTAATAGAAATGGTTTTACAGCAGAGTCAATCAATTATGCATTAGCTAAACACTAATAGGCTTTAATACCATCCTTGTATTATGATAAATCTCTTAATTAGTAAAAATGGAGTCTAAGTTAACTGCTAGTTATTTGGAAAGATAGCTTTGTCTCTAGCTTGGTCTGCTCCATCCTCAAGATCCTGAATTAGGCATGGAGTCATGCCTGTCCCTTAAAGGGAACATTTAAAGATTCTAGGGGAAACTGATCATCATGAGAGTGTGGAAAGAGCAGCTGTCATCCAGTGGGTGATTTGTTGAATAACACCATCATAAAATTCTGACAAACATTGTGGTAATATAGGAGAAAACCTAACTTTAATTTATTAAAAAACTTTTTTTCTAAATCTATATTTCATATTTGAAAATTAAAAGTAAAAGTGACTATGCAATATTATAATAATAACAGACATAAATATCTATATTTTGTTGCTATCTGACATTTAATGTAACAAGCTTACCCCAGGACTCCATCACTTAATCATCTACCTGCTTGGAAAGCTGCTCACACAGAAGTTGTTAGAGTCACCTTTCTTAATTGCTTCACATTTAGGAAGAAGCATTAATATAAATGCACACCTAGTTATATGTGTAGCTGATTTAAAAATTTGACCTACTAATTGTTTTAGTATTCTGTATTCTCCTTTCCTAATTTTTTACCATAGAACTTATGAATATATGATATACCATGTATATGTATACACACACTCATACATGTGTATGCATGTATGTATGCTTGCACAATTTTTGTCTTTATATATAAAATATACATTGAACACATGAACTTATTATATAATAAATATTTGTGTATATGTGTGTGTATGATGCATTTTTGTGGTTTTATTGTGTTGTATTAATAACCTAATGGGGTAGCTTATCACATGACCAGGAAAAAGGTTAAATTTTGCTAAATGAAATAATGAAGCCGGGCAGTGGTGGCGCACGCCTTTAATCCCAGCACTTGGGAGGCAGAGGCGGGCAGATTTCTGAGTTCGAGGCCAGCCTGGTCTACAGAGTGAGTCCAGGACAGCCAGGACTACACACAGAGAAACCCTGTCTCAAAAAAACCAAAAAAAATCAGAAATAATGAAAGTATTATTGATCCTTCTCTGTCAGATGAGAATCATTAGATATAGTCTTAGAAAAGTCAAGTACTCCTCCTCTAATGGAGCTTATATTCAATGTACTCTCATAAAATAATTACAATATAAATATCATTTCAGAAAATAAAAGAATTAGAACTGGAAAATTACAAAAGGGTCACTTTCCCATTAAGTGATATAGATAGCCTTTGTGGTAAGATGTCATCTAAATGGATAACCAAGAGAGTTAACAACCATAACAACCAATAACAATAACAAGTATTTATTGTGTGCTTTTCAGACGTGGTGATCTGAATATTTTCTTTCATTAAAAAACACACTACTGACATTATGAGATGAATATTATTTCATAATCATATTATTGATGAATAAAATGCAGGAAATTGAGTGGTATAAATAGAAGTGTACAAAACGGTTGGTAACATATAGTTATTGGTAATTTGAAGAACCATTTCTGAGCTTCAATAAATTGAGGGTAAGTCAGTTCTAATCACTGTAGTCATAAATTCAAATATTTAGCCTATCATTGTGTCCAAAACAAAGTAGTCTGAATTTTTGTCAAGTATATTGAGAAGACTGTCATCTAATTTTTCTAGCTAACTTGAGAAAAGCAGAATGCCCAACTGAATGAATTCTGTAATATGTACATATGTCTAAATTCAGGAGTGCTGTAGCATTCCAGGTTATAGTATGAAGCAGGAACATGAGCAAAGGAGTCTAGAAGGCAACATTTGACAGTCCATGGCACTCAGGTTCTCTTTCTCTGTGACAAGTAACCTTTGAATGTGCAAATCTTACTAAGAGCTGCCATCTCACAGCAAACTCATCAATCATGTGGCTCTTACCCTCATGTGGATCTACCCTCTTCTCCACCGTCCTTATACCTGGATTCAGGAGTTGGTTTACTCAATGTATAGATTTATACATTGGGAATGGGCTTTATAACTTTGCAGTTTGTGTAGGTAACATTTTCTGTAATGGTTTGTCTGTGGCAAAAAGGAGTTTCCTTGATAAGGGGTGAGAACTGCCCTCATCTGTGAGTGTATGGGCATATACTTAGAATATAGAGAATGTGTTATTTTAGTAAACTGTTGACTGTAGGTTCTTCTCTAAGATGTATGACTTCACTAGACTAGGGAAATTTGCTAGGTTTCCAGTATAGCCATAGTTTTCCTCTTATTGAAGTATATATCTTAAGTTCAATAAGAGAACTTTTGGTTGCCAACAAGGTATGTATGCACTGTTATGGTTATCATGCCATGGTGGGCCATTGTTGTGGTTTGTTGGTTCATACATGTCATAGTTTTGTAGGAATGTTGATGATTCTCTCCTTTGGTAACATGCAGGATACCTTCTGGTACCATAAAAGCTATGCCTCAGGAAATATTCAGGTCAGTTCCAGCCTAGTGGCCTCTGAGCCCTACATCTGAAGTTCATAGTGTCTTCAGTGTTAGAGACTTACCTTCCACCTCAAGGAAACCAAAAGCAGTGGGAACAGCTGACAAAATTTTGGGAGTATTTTGGACACCCTGACCAACAACTCAAAAGATATCTGCTCGTGCATGGTGTTTAGCTTTTTATTTCTTAGTCTTTGACTCTTGGAGAAAATATTGTCAGTCCAGATGAGAAAATTATACTTAAAAATATATGTATTTCTCAGCCATTTCAGATTCCTTTGTTATGCATTCTCAGTTTACTTCTATACCCCATTTTTGATTGGGTTGTTTGGGTTTTTGGTGGTTAGCTTCTCAAGTTCTTCATGTATTTTGGATATTAGCCTTCTATTGGATGTGGGGATAGTGAAGATTTCCTCCCAATCTGAATGGCTGAGAAACACCTAAAAGCATGTTAAAAGTCCTTAGTGATCAGAGAAATGCAAATCAAAACAATCCTGACATGCCACCTTACACCATTCAGAATGGCTAAGATCAAAACATCATGTAACAGCACATGTTGTCAAAGATGTAAAGAAAGAGGAACCCCCATTGCTGGTGGGATTGAAGACTGGTACAAGCACTCTGCAAATCAATCTGGAGGATCCTCAGAAAACTGGAAATAGATCTACCTGAAGATCCAGCAATATCACTCTTGGGACTATACCCAAAAGATGCCCCACCATGCCACAGGAGCATGTGTTACACTATGTTCATAGCAGCCTTATTTTTGATAGCCAGAAACTAGAAACAACCCAGATGTCCCACGAGAGAAGAATGGATACAGAAAATGTGGTTCTTTTGCACAATGGAATACTACTCAGCTATTAAGAATGAGGATATCCTGAGTTTTGCAGGCAAATGGATGGAACTAGAAAATTTCATCCTGAGTGAGTTAACTCAGGCGCCAAAGGTCATGTATGGTATGAACTCACTAATAAGTGGAAATTAGCCAAGACAAAAAAGTGCCAAATACCCAAGACACAGCCCATAGAACTCACAAAGGTCAACAAGCTGAAGGGGCCAAGTGAGGATGCCTCAGAAGCAATCACAATGGGGGAGTGAGGGATATAGGAGGGAAATGGGATGGAGCAGGGTGGAGAAGGGACTATGATCTGGTATTAGTGGGGGAAAAGGGACTCAAATCCCTGAGTGCCAGCAGAAAGAAGGGAAATGGGCAACCTCGGGAGGTAGGAGGTGGTGGGAACCCTCCAGAACCTGGGAGGTGAGAGAGGGATTTTAGATGAAATGCCCTACATTGAGGAGAGGGAACTTGTAAAGCCCACCTCCAGCAGAAAGACAGGGCATCAAGTGAGGGATGGGGTTGCCATCCCACAGTCAAAACTCTGACCCATAATCATTCCTGTCTGAAAGAACTGAAGGCATGGAAATGGAGAGAAGCCTGAGGAAAAGAACGTCAAGGAACATGCCCAAAGTGGGACCCAGCTCAAGGGGAGGTCCCAAGGCCTGACACTATTACTGATGGAGTGCTCACAAAAAGGGACCTACCATGACTGCTGTCCAGAAGACCTAGCAAACAGTTGAAAGAGTCAGATGCAGGTATTTTCACCCAATCAATGGATGAAAGCCGCTAACCCCTGTGGCTTAATTAGGGAAAAGCTGAAAGAAGCTGAGGAGGAGAGCGACCTTTTAAGAGTACCAGTAGTCCCAATTATCCTGGACCCCTGAGATCTCTCAGACACTGGATCACCAACCAGGCATTATACTCCAGTTGATATGAGACCCCCCAACACATATAGAGCAAAGAACTGCTCTGAGTTCAGTCAGAGAAGATGGAAAGACTAGAGGCCCCAGGGAGTTTAGAAGTCTTGTGGGGTGGGGGTGAGGGTGGAGACAGTGGGGCAAGGAGGAGGTATGGGATGTGGAACAGTCAGAGGGTGGACCAGGAGAGGAATAAAATCTGGAGTTTAAAATTAATTAATTAATTAATTAAAAATATCTGTATTTATACACAGACATATATAATATAATAAATATAATGAGGGTTTTTTTAGATAAACAATTAATAGTATGGCTCCATAGGACTCTTTCAGAATGCTTATTGTTATTTTACTTTCTTTCCTCCTTTCTCTTTATTCATCTCTCCTTAATTATAGACCCCTTACCCATTTCTTGATGAGATCACCTTACCCTGTTATTCCCCCATCTACTACATCCCTATTCTTTACTATGGCAACTGTCCCATTTTACTTGCCTTGTTTCTCTAGTTACTTCAGTCAATATATTCAAATCTAAAGATTTAGAGCTGGAAGTCTCCAAATAGAAAGAATATGGGGCTTGTCTTTCTTGCTGTGGATTACCACACTCAATATGCATTATTCTAGTTTCATTTACCTGCAAAAGTCAGTATTTCACTTTTTTCTAAAGCAGAATATTATTCCATAGTATTTACATACCATATTTCCATGATATTTACAGTGTTACATTTCCTAGCTCTTGGGAATAGAGAGACAGTGGATATGGCTGAGAGTGTAGATGCAGAGTAGGATGTAAAGTCCTTTGGGCATATGCCAAGGAATGATATAGCTGAGTCACAGGGTAGATTTACTTTTAGCTTTTTAAAAATTCTCCACACTAATTTCCATAGTCACTAGACCAGTTACAATCCTATCAACAGTGAATGAGTGTTCTCTTCCCTGAAATCCCTCTAGAATTTGTTACTGATTGTTTTGTTGCCAATTGGGATAAAAATGAAATATCAAAGTTGTCTTTATTTGCATTTTTCTAGTTGGTGGACGTGATAAATATTGTTTGCTGTTTATTTTAAGTTTTATTGCATTATGGTCAGATAAAATACAAGGAGCTATTTTTTATTAATTAATTTATTCATCTACATCCCAAACATTGCCTCTCTCCCAGTCCCACAGAGTCCCTCTCCCCATCTCCCATTCCTCCCGTTCTCCTCTGAGAGGGTGCTCACCCTATGGGTATCCTGCAGCTCTGTCACATCAAGTCTCTACACGGTTAGGTTCACCCCCTCTCCTTGAGACCAGACAAAGCAACCTTGTTGGGAATGAATTCCACAGTCAGGCAACATCCTTAGGGATAGACCCTGCCCCAGTGTTTGGGGAACCCACACGGAGGTTGAGCTATATATTGATCTGTTACATAATGATAATGTTATGTTTGCAGATAAGAGCCTAGCATAACTGGCCTCTGTGAGGCTCTACCCAGCAGCTGACTAAAACAGATGCAGATACCCACAGCCAAACATTGGATGAATTGACAGCCCTGAAGGGGATAGAAACTCCACAGGAAGACCAATAGAGCCAACTAACCTAAACCCTTGGGAGCTCTCAGTGAGTGAACCACCAACCAAAGAGCTTTCATGGGCTGGACCTAAGCCCTGGCACAAGGAGATATTTCAATCTTATTTAATTTGTAAGGATTTGTGTTCCTGGATGTCCTGTACTTTAGAAAAGCTTCCATGTTCTGCTGAGGATATGCATTTTTTGTTTGTTTGTTTTTCAGTGGAATTTTTTTTTAGATATCTGTTAAGTTCCGTTCATGATCTCAAATAATCCTGATGATTTTCTTTTTTCTGATGACATTTATATTGCATAAAGTGAAACTACTTACTATTAATGTAGTAATGTTAATCTTTGTCTTTACATACTGTACTACACTTTTCTTTTTTTTTTTTAGGAAATTGGGTACCCCAAAATTTTGTGCAAATAGGATTAAGATCATAATGTTCATCTTCTTGGTTAACTGTTGTCCTTATAGATTCATATTCACTTGAGAGAATATGTTCCAAAATTACTTCATTCATAAATGAGAATAATGTTGGGTATTCATTTTATAAAGTGAGAATATATATATATATATATATATATATATATATATATATATATATCCACCACCTATAGACCCTCCTGCATCCAATCTTTCCACCAGTCAGATAACTTAAATTCTTCTCCAGCCATGGAGTCTTCCTGATACTCCCTATCCACAGAACCTCCTTATCCTCCCCTTCCCGACATTTACCCCAGACACTTCCAAAACCTGGGCCTACTTGCCACCCATGTTTGCATGACAACCAACCTCTAGACTTCTGTCAGGACCTGCCTTACTTGCTACAACTCACCTACACTACATATTGCAACATCCAGCTCTCCTCTTCAGCCAAATCTTCCACATCCTTTACCAGGGTACAGCAGCAAGCATTGTCAGAAAAATGATCCATCTCTCCAAAGCCTAAATATATGAACTTCTTTATATTTCCATTTTTATCACTTCTAAATTATAGTCTAGAACACTTCACTACAGCTTCTATGTTGTGTATTCTGAGATAGCTCTTGGGCTTTCATGGCTTGAATCCATTGATATCTTTGCTACCAAAGGGTATTTCAGAGATGATCCATCCTTTGTTTGCATGGTTCTTTCTTTTCTGTGATTGTGTGTTTTGTTTTTGTTTGTTTTTCTTTGAGACAGATTCTTGCCTGGCAATGCAGGCTACTGTAGAATTCATTATGTAGTCCATACCATCCTTCAACTTTCTGTGATCCTTCTGGTACAGTCTTCTGAGGAGTGTGATTACAAGCAGGAGACACAATACTCAATTAGGGACTGATTGATTCTTTCTGGAAACTGTCATTTTACTTTTATTAAACCATGCTTCTTTTTCTCTTGCTTCTCTGGGAAAATTAAAATAATCCTGAAATCTGTCACTCATTCTACAAGATGTTCATAAAATATTTCATCTGAGATGATACCTAAACTTTGAAAATCTTTTGTTTGAGTAATTTTCATAGTATATAGACATATGAAAAGCCTTATATTAGTCTATAGGCTTTATGTTTAAAATAAAATTAAAGTATTTTGGGAAAAAATATGAAAAAGATATATCTTTCATTTATTTGATCTGGATAAATATTTTTTCACTAAATAGATCTTTAAGTTCAAAAATTAAGTCGGTTGATCAACCACAACTTGAAGCCTACAAATAACTCTCTGCCACAATCATCAACACGGTCAATTTGAATGCAAAATAGTTTTCCTCCACCAAATATTTTCCATTTTGTCAGAATTTTTTTATATATTTTTCCAACTATTTTGAAAGGAAATACAAAACATAGGAAACATAGGAAGGAAATACAAAATATAGCATGAAGCATTACCTTTTTATGGTGCAAAAATGCAACTATATCAGCAAGCTTGCCTTAGAAGAAAACGTACAGGCTACAGATGACAAATATCAAATGTATCATACAAACTTTATGATCTAGGACAAATCTTTGGCCTCTTTAGGTACCATGTTTTTATTTGTAAAACAATAATAAAATTTAAGTAAATGTTAATATTTTTACTGTTGGAGATTTCATATATGCATATGATATGTTTTGATCAAATCCGTTCTCACCTCAAATTCCTCCACTATTCCACTAACAAGCTTTTCCTCACAAGTGCATTTGCTTTAAAAATAAAACAGACCATAAGCCCCACACAAAATGGTCCCTTAAAATAAAAACTTTGTATTGGTTCTTTGTGAATTTCACATCATGCATCCCAATCCTATTCATCTTCCCATCCCTTCATACCAACCCTATGTCCTTGTTCCCCTCCACACCAAAAGAAAGAAAAAAACGTTGTAACAGCTGTGGTGTCTCACTTGTCTCCTACAGCATCTTTGGTCCACACTTCTTTGCTTGTAAGAATTCATTGCAATGAGTCATTGGTCTGGTTCAAGGCCTCTGTCTTCTGATGCTCTAACTGAAGACTCACTGGCACTCCTCTCAGATATCCTGTTGTTGCCCTATGTCATAGAGATCCTTCAGCTTTAGATCTGTAGGACCGGTTTCATCTTGCACTTAGCATGTTCATTAATAGGGTAAATATTGCATTGGGCCAACTCAAAGTCTTGGATCTAGGCCTGAGAACAATCTGAGCTAGTCAGTCTATCAGCTCTCCTGCACACACACCACCAGGGCAGCTCATCACACTGTCCAGGCTAGCTCGTCCAACATTGCAGGCAGTAAGGAATAGTCAATTCTTCAGGTTTCCTGCCCTTCAAGTGGCTCACCTGCACCCACCCTATTAGAGTAAGTTCTACTGTGTTGCCCAGGCAAGATGCAAGGCCCACTCTCCAATGTGCTGCAGCAGGTAAGGGGCTGGGCCAGTTCTCCTTTTGTCATAGGTAGTGAGAGATGAGAGTTGGAGAGAAGGGGATGAGAGGAAGAGGGCATCTCTCTCTGCTCCATGCCACTGCACAGTGGACAAGTTGTGCAGCCAGCTTTCCTATGCTTATACCCCCAGGGAAGGCTCACCCACACCCAATACTAGGGTCAGCTCTACTGTATTTTCCAGCCAAGGTGAAGGTCCTGTTCTTCTGAGTGTGAGGCACAGAGCCAGCTTTCACACTCTCATGACCCTGGAACCAGCTCTCATACTCTCAAGGCCAGTTCTCCAACAGTGCCTAGGCAAGGGAAGGGGTAGGACCAGTTCTACACAGCTCTCAGACATCAACTTGGCCCAGGGCAGCAGCCCAGACCAGGGACATCTGCCTAGCCTTTTGTGATAACAGATCCATGCTGCTGAAGGACTACAGAACCAGACATGGCACTCAGTGGCAGCACAGATCAGGACCTCATCATGGACTAAAATGGGATCACATCAGGCTATTGTTTACTACCCTCAAGTCTCTAGTTCTGACTCTCATTGTGCACACATCCTTCTGCTCCTCTTTCTCTTCCATCTCTCCAGGATTTACTTGCTTCTCCTAATGGCCCCTGGGGTCTCTGGCTGTCTGGGGTCATCTCAGGATTAGTTTTAGGGTTGTTATGCCCTGCTAATGCAATGTGGCACCAGGCCAGGGGCATCTTAAGCATGATCTGCCTGCCCCACGTGTGTTGTGCCAAACTGGTGATCAACTCAGGCTTGCTTTCCACCAGTGTGGCACTGGGTGGGGGTCATTGCCTATCCCATGCATAGCACCTGATTAGGATTGTCTCAATTGTAGTCTGCCTATCTAGGCCTTCTTGGAGCTGGGCTAGTACTCACCTCAGATTTGTTTACCTGAAAATGGTCTGTTTTTCTTCCCTGTTATCTAAAGTTTCTTATATACTCACATCTGTAGATTTAGAAATAGGAAGCTCAGATGGGACAAAATATGAGAAATATCTGAGTCTTGCTTATGTCATTCAATATGTTCAAGGACATACACACATGCAGAGGCACACCCTCATATATATCACAATAGTTAAGAAAAGGCTATGAATTAAAAGAGGGTGGGGAAAGAAGAAAGGGAGAGAAAACATGATGCAATTACTTTTCCTACCTGGTAATATGCCTAGAACCTTCCAGTATTATGAAAGCTAGCCAGAAGGGGAAAAGCTTCCTGCTGAGAACTAACTTGATTTTTTTTCATGTCCTGTGAAGAAAGTATATAATATTTTTATTAACTGTTTATCATCTTTAAGTTCAGGTAGGTATTTAAGAGCAACAAAATGACCTGAAAATTTCCATGTTCTATGGGGACCACACTAACAAACAACTCAAAAAGAAATAACTCATACTTGACATTGTACTTATTCAATATTCTGGGGTGTTTGAGAGAGGCATTGCCCTTCCATTGGAGAGTAACTTCGCTTTACCACCATGTGTATATGTATGATTTATGTGTATGTGGAATACATGGCCTACATATGGCAACTTGAAAGGTTCTTATCGGTCATTATCGATCCCTTTCCTTGTTCTCTTCCTCCCTTCTGTACACTATCTTCCTGTCTTCTAGCTCATCGAATCCATTCCGTTCCACTGTTCTCTTTTCTACCTTCAGATGAGCTACATTACATTCCTTTTTTCCTTGAAACCCCCACAGTTCCTTATTGGTTTCACAATTTATTTTTATAATAGCATCATTGAAATATATTTCATACACAGAACACACATACATAATTTCTGCTTACAATATGGTGTTTTGGCATAAATAATTGCCTATGATTCCATCACTGAATTCAAGGCAATTGTGCTCACTAGTGTTATGTCCATTTGAAACACATAGAAGTCATTTAAGAGGAAGGAACCTCAATTGAAAAAGGGCTGTAGGAGGGCACGTCTGTATGGCAATTTCTTTGTGATTGATGATAGATGTCATAAGCTATTGTTGGTAGTTCTACCTCTGGCTAGTGGACCTAGCTTTTATAAGAAATCAGGCTGGGGAAGCCATGAGGACAAGCCACTAAGCTGCATTCTTGATCTCTGCATCAGTTACTGTCTCCAGGTTTCTTTCTGGCTTGAGTTCTTACCTCAGTGGACTAGGATTCAGTGTATGTAAGCCAAATAAATCCTTTGCTCCACAAGATGCTTTTGTTCACGGTATTTCTGTTAAATGTGAGATTTGAGAAAAGAAAAAGCAAGTCCACAATTATGTGATTAAAGCAAGATTATGTGTATTTTGTCCAGTGCAGCTGCCTCTCCATAAATGTAAATGAGGATTTTAGAAAGAAGCCCCTGCTGGCTTCTTAGGGTCCTTTTATTGGAGACTAAAGGGTTTAGATGAGCAGGAGAGTTGGCCTTTATACATTGTTAGCAAAAATAAGGATATGCATCAAATGAATGGTGTCACAAATTTAGTATAGGCTAAAAAAAAAAAAAAAACATGTCTTGCAGTTTACAAAAGATCTAAGAAAGAGGAACTTATTCTTAATTACAAATAAAAACCTTAACTTGCAAGGACTTAACCCAGGACAAACAAGAACTTATTCTTTAACTATAAACAGAAACCTTAACCTGCACAGGACAAATGGAAACTTATTCTTATTTGTCTTAACTGCAAATAGTAACATTAATCTGAAAGGTATATTGTTCCTGTTTTGGCCTCACTTTCCCCCTTTGAGTTGTATCTTGAGTCAAATCAGTGGGTATTTGGTTAAACTGGGATAGAATAACCATCAACTTAGTGGCATTCAGACAGGAATTTGTGTATCTAGCTAAGGCACTAAAGATGCAAAGGGCCAACAGCAATTAGCAGAAACAGAAGTCAGAGGCCCTGGGATGCTTGATGTCAAGAATTACTATCTAGGAGGAACCCCAATATGTTAATGAGCACCAGACATTTAGTTCCTCTCAGGTACCCCTTTTTGAAGTGTTTCTTTTGAGTACAACCAGAATCTAATGATTCTCCAAGTGGTTTGTATAGAAACAAAAGTTCTCTCTTAAAGCCACACAACAACATTATTCTGAATAAAACAAGTTAGGTGCCATATCATATTGTATAACTATTTAAGCTAATGAATCTATGTGTTGATAAATGTAGGTCTGTTTTGCTTTAAGCGGGTACCTTTCCTGACATGCCAATAAGTAGCTATTCTTTCCCCTATGCCAGGGAATTTCCTTTCAACCTAACTTTCCAGCCTTTGCTTGAAAATATTGGACAATATATTCCCTTCTATAACTATTTCCTGCTGAAATTAGGACATCATTGTCAGGACACAGTAAGGCCAGAATTCTAGTCAAAGGCTGGGAGGGGACTCAGGAAATGGGGTATTCATTAGAAACATCTGGTTCTCTGACTCAGCTAAGGAGAAAGGAAGCAATCATATTGACTGGACTGATTCACATCAGCTTTTAGCAAGTTCAGGGCTTGCAGCCATTTGGGGCAATTTGTAATCTTCAGCTAATTCCTGGATGAAGTCTTTCAGCCAAATGAAAATCTTCTCAGACAGATATAGACTAAAGACAGAAGTTAAAGTTTAGAAGCTTAAAGAAAAATCTTACCTTTGGAACATTCAGATCTATTTTACTGATAGTTGTGGTGGGTTGAATTGGTACGGCCTCCTGTCTTTGAAAGTTTGTGGCTCATAGAAGTGGCCCTATTAGGAGAAAGGTGTGACCTTGTTGGAGTAGGTTTGGCCTTGGTGGAGGAAGTGTATCACTATGGGGGTGGGCTTTGAGGTCTTTTATGCTCAAGCTATGCCCAGTGTGCTACACAGTCTCCTTTTGCTGCCTTTGAATAAAGATGTAGAATTCTCAGCTCCTTTAGCATCATGCCTGTCCATACTCTGCCATGTTTCCTACCATGACAGTAATAGAACAAACCTCTGAAACTGTAAGCTACTCCCAATTAAACGTTTTCTTTTATAAGAGTTTTCATGGTCATGGTGTCTCTTCCTTTTTTTTTTTTTTTTTTTTTTTTTTTTTTTTTTTTTTTTTTTTTTTTTGTATACGTCTTTAATGAAAACATAGGTAATGCAGAGACATGGTCTAGAGCAGAGTCCAGTACATCAGGAAAAGCCTTCCTTGCTGGATTGATAATCTGCATTACTCGATTTCTGAAGCCTGCTACACTGTAATACCACACTCATGTGTAAAGTGGAATTAGCATCTAAATCAGTTACTGGTCCAGATACATCTTTTGTTCTGAATTCCTATCCTTAGCTTTAGCATCTTCAAAATATCTTCATTCTCAAGGAGTGTGGCAGAGTTGAAGAGACAGGTCCCAAGGCAGACGGAAATGACCTGTCTGGATTTCCTCTGCTCTACTATGGCACCATCTGTCCCCAGACCGACACCAAACAGCAGGCTTGATGGTGTCTCTTCTTAACAAAAAAAAAAAAAAAAAAACCTAACTAAGACAGTTGGGGAAGGAGAAGAGTCACTTAGGCTGTACTTTCTAGAGTCTATTTGACCTGTAATGAGATCCAAGTCTTATGACTCGCTCAATTCCTTGACGCTTACATGATTTTTTTTTTGTTTACAAAAAGTGATGAGATAATCATGTGATTGTTTTCCTTTCCATTTGTTTATATAGCGGATTATGTTTACAGATTTTTGTATATTGAACCATCCCTGCATCCCTAGGATGAAGCCTACTTGATCTTGATGGATGATGTCTTTGATGTGTTCCTGGATTTGGTTTGCGAGTACTTTATTGAGTATTTTTGCATCAATGTTCATAAGAGAAATCTCCACTGAGAGGCTCCACCTAGCAACTAACTCAGACAGATACAACCATCAACAGCCAAACCAGTAGATGGAGCTTGAGGACCCTTATGGAAGAATAAGAGGAAGGATTGCAGGACCCAAAGGGATAGGAACTCTACAGGAAGACAGAGTCAACTATCCTGGACCCTTTGAGGCTCTCAGAGACTGAACCACAAACTAAAGAACATACATGAGCTATACCTAGTCTTCCCCACTCATATGTAGTAGATGTGCAACTTAGTCTTCATGTAGGTACTGAACAACTGGAACTGGGGCTATCACAAAAGTTGTTGCCTGTATGTGAGATATGTTTATCTAGCTAGGATGCCTTGTCCAGCGTCAGTGGAAGGGGAAGCACCTGGCCTCCCAGAGACTTGAAGTCCAAAGAAGGGGAGTATGGATATTCAAGGAGGCCCCTACCCGCTCAGAGGAAAAGGGGATGAGGAATAAGGGAAGGACTGTAGGAGGGAGTGACCAGGAGGGGGTCAGAGAGCAGTATGTAATGTGAATAAATTAAAAAAGAACATAAAATGAAATTTTAAAAAATTAATAATGAGAAGCCAGGTCATCAGCAAAGTGATGCAGGAAGGGGGCTGGCTGTACAGGGTCAATAATGAAAGCTTTTGTATCTGAAACGTCACTGGGTGTGCCATATAGTTGCCCTGTTGGTTGACTCTGGGCTTTTCATTTGACAGCCTTTATCATTGCTGTTTAGAATGACACTTTGGAGTATTAAAGGTATTCAATAAACATTTGCAAATCTGAAAAAGATAGTTTTAAATGTATTGGCATTACCACTTTAATGAATACAAAAATTCCCATTGAAAAAAAAGCAGATAATAGGTGTCTGTAAAACAGGTGAAGTAGACTCAGATCTCCAAGTCATCACAAAAGCTACAGCTTTGGGTTAAAAAGCATGACCAATCATTTTTCCTCTGTTTAGAAGGCTGGATATACAGACTTGGGAGAGATAGTTTTAGCCCAGTGAGAAGAACCTTTAAGTCTATACTTAGAAGACAACCAAAGGAAACCTGAAACAGAAACACAGATGCGGACAAGACAAAACACAACAGGAAGCCCAGACTTACAGATTGGAAAAATACTCCACTATTTGGGGCACGGGTCTCCAGCGAATCTTCAATCCTGAACAAGAACCTCCAAAGGTCCATGATTCACTGAAGAATGATACCCTGGAATCAGATAGTATGTAATCTTAAAAAGTGTTTTATTCTGCAGAAGTCTAGTTTACTAGGGTCTCCCATTACCAAGATAGAGAGACAACCAACCAAGTGAGCTCTAGGCATTCTGGAACCATTATTGGGGCATAAAGGTTGGAGGCCTGTTTTTTGTTTGTTTGTTTGGTTGGTTGGTTGGTTTTGGTTTTGTTTTCTATTAGTAATTGACTTGCCTGACCTTGCCTATACTTGCCCAGTTCTTAGGCCTGGTCTCCTTAATTGTCAATGTGAATGAAGTCTGTCATGGAATTAACCTAACCTTCTGAGCCACTGAACAGTGAGGAGTCAGTGCTTTACCAGTACATCAGAACTCCATTGATCAATGGTATTTTTGAATTTTTGTTTTTTTTTTAAATCTTAATAAGACATTGTTATACAATATCATAGAAGGGGGAGAGAAATTCAAAACATTTCCTATTTTTTCCCACATAAATTACTTTCTTGTACTTTTACAAATTGCATTTACACACTGTAAGTTATTTTCTTAGACCCTCAGAATTTACTTAAATTTTTAAATCCTCAGATGTTTGTACACCTTAGAACATTTTCTTAGGCCCTCAGAAATTGCATAGACCTTAAACCTTTTGCTTTCCATCTATTTACCAAAGACATGAGTTATTGTTATTTATTAGAGAACAGTCATTGCAAAGCATTTTTTTTAAATAAAGGAACAGTAAAAACTTACATCTGAAGCCTGTTTATCTTTCAATATGAAGCTTGTTAACCAGGCAAACCTGGTAGCCTTTCTCTGCAGGTGACCTAGTAGCTCTAGAAAAAGCAAAGCCTCGTTTTTCCATAAGAAATTGACTAGGTAGCTATTGCCTGTGGTGGAGGAGTTATTTGCCTGCTGCTGTTAAACTAACATCTACAGTTAATCTAGCCGTTGATGCTACCAAGGATCTGAAAATAAATTATAGCAGGCAGTATAACCCAAATGGCCTATGCATCAATTAAAATGACAGAGATTCACCCACTATCTGGACAGTTACCCTAGGCTCCTGTGATCTCAGTGGCTTTGGTGGAGGCAGAGGTCCAGGGTAGCATCAGTCTCCAGCTACCAGTCCCAAAAGATCTGAGAAACTTGGGAGAGTGACCTTACATTGTCCAGGCAAAGTGGAGGCAATTAACTTTCCAATGTCCTGATGATCCAGGTTGGGCAGGCTCCTTGTATCAGGTGAAGCATTGGGGCAGTTACACCCAATGGTTAGTGTTGCCACAACCCAGGTAGAGTCAGAATGCCCCATCATCTTCTTTGGAGATGTAGGTTGGGGTTACCTCTAGGAGCTGGGGGTGTCTGTCTGCTGTAGTTTTCCAGTAAACATTTTTAATGCCATATTCGACAAATCTCTGACAAGTTTGAGAACTATTATCTATTACTAATATCTGAGCTAAAAAAAAATTCTCTAGTTTTTAAGTTCCATTTTTTAGGCTTAATCTTGAAAACACAGTCAGGAGACTAAATAAAAGCCTGTTATTGTGATTGAATTACATTTAAATTTATCATGGCTATAAGCATAGTTCTGAGAACTTTAGAGAATTTTATCCTTTATGAGGTGACTAACTGTAGGGCAGTTGAGTACAGTCTGGTCCTCGGTTGAGTTAATGCTAGAAGCCCCCAGAGACCCCGAAGGAACGATAGGAGCTTTGCCTGCTCCCAGGCACAGGCACCAGGCACCAGGCACCAGGCACCAGGCCCCTGTCACTAGCCACAGTCCCCCATAGATTTGTCGCTATCAGTCACAGTCACATAAGGGCAATGCCCCAAGCCCTTCACATGTAGATGAGAAAAAGGACATGACCTATAGTCATGTAGACTCAAGACAGTGATCCTCATTCTAATGATGTACCTAGAGGCCTGCAGGGCTTAGCCAATAAGCTTTCCTTTCCAGACATTCCTCCCTGCAAAAGGTATTTAATCTCAGGCTCACCCTGAGAAGTGGGGTATGGTTTACATATCTACTTTCCGATATGACAATAAATGCCTTAAAACCAAGAAGGGTCTCTTTTCATCTGGATCGGCCCTGGGGAGTGACAGAGATGACCCTTGCCTACAGAGCCATCGTCCAATCTCCCAAAGAAAATCTCTGTGCACTCTACCAGCCACAATCACGATCAAGTCCAAGACGCTGCTTCCCCACCCCCCAGAGAGGACCCCCAGCCATCTCCGGCTGTCCCACGGCTCAAACTGTGCTCTCCTACCCCTGAGCAGTGTATTGAAGCTTCTTCCCTATGGTCCAACGCAGGGTAAGTGCAGTCAAACTCCCCTTGTCCCTCCTCATCAAGCAGTGAAGCCCTGTGGCAGAGCAGACATGAGACCCATAACTCTACAAGTGACCATTATGTTGCATGTCTTAACTATCTTTAACAGTTTATAGTAAGTTCGTATCTTTTGTAAGATTAAGCCTTTACAACTTTATCTTTTTTTAGTTTGAGCCTTGAAAAAAATAATTTCTGAAGTGAAGCTCTTTTATTATCAAACTAAAACTTTAAATTATGAATACAGTTCATGGAGAGACTGGCCACTTTACTTTCCTGGTCCCTACATAGTGCACAATTACAGAATATCACAGTTTCTTATATGTCTCAGTAATAAAAATAGCCAAATCTTAACAAATTTATCAAAGACTAGGAGGCTAGATAGACATTCTTAAATCAATCTCAGATTAGGCCTTGGGTAAAGACAGCCATTCTAAGGGCTCTTTATTAGACTGCTAGGGTCATTGTCTTGCTGCATCACAAAATAGGAATATTACAGATTCTGATATTTGTTGGGGGGCGACTTTTAGCAGAAAGCGGCTATCAGCTTTGCAGCCATCTTGAGCCATATACCCTGACATGAGATTTAAATTACAATAGCCTACAACAGCTGAGAACACTCCGATAATCTTGGTTTAGATACCTTGAGATTAAAGGTGTGTGAGATTAAAGGTGCGTGAGATTAAAGGTGTGTAATTTAAGAGTATGATTTAGAAGTATAGAGATCAGAGTTAGAGACAAGACCTAAGGGCATGATTAAAGGTGTAACTTAGAGGCGTGGCTTAGAAGTAAGACATATAAAATGCAGAGGCAGACAGTAGAATACAAACATTAGGGAGACATAGCAGAGAGAAGACATTAGGGATACTATAGAAGACAGATTCAGACATTAGGGAGACACAGCAGACAGAAGACATTAGGGAGACGAGAGAGAGATATTCATACACATCAGACATTAGATAAAATCTGGCCTCACCCTCGCTCTTGCTGAACCCCCGACCTGCAGACCGGAGCGGCAGCTTGGGCCGGGATACAGTGGCCGCCCAAACGTGGGTCGGCCCAGGCCTCAACATTTTGCCTGGGCTGCAACATTTATTTTGGCCACCCCAACGTGGGACTAGTGCGGTCCCCAACAGATATTTAGTGTTTAGGGCTCATGGCTGTGGTGCTAACTTTTTAGCCTTTTATTTATTTATTTATTTATTTATTTAAGATTACATAGTAATATAGACATCACAATCTCTCAAAGCCTTATAAATTTAAGTATTTAAACACACAGTTTTAAATTAAGATTTTCCTCTTAAAAAGTTTACAAATTTAAAATCTCTCAACTGTGGAACTGTGGGATCCTGCAATATCAAAATTAAAGCAATCTTTGAAAGTAACTTATTTATTTATTTATTTATTTATTTATTTATTTATTTATTTTAACTTCAGGAGGAAAGAACCAAGAAACAGAGCACAACCATAGCAAGGGAAAACCAAACTCCAACAGTGCGAACAACTCAATGCTTAATACCTGGGATCCATTTTCTGGCCTTCCCCCAAGAACCTTGGATCACCTCTGTGGTCCCACCCTTGACAGTGTACATAGCCTATCCTCTAGGTCCCAGACAGGTCCATCACATTGTCTACTGTTTCTGGATTCTGTCATATATCATGGTCATCTCCAAAACCAATTGGCTCCCTGTAATAACTAGGTTCAATTCAGGAACTTTCACTCTGCCACACAGTGCGTTGACTTTTACATGACAAAGTTTAGCTGCCAACATGAGGTGCATTCTTATCTACAAATACATGGAGGTTCAGCTTTTGATCTTTACTAAACAAGCATTATTTTTAAATCCTTTCATAGACCCTGCTTTCAAGACAGGAATCATATAAAAATCTATCCCAATCCAAAACATCTTGGAGACCTGTTTTTCCCTCCTTGGGTAGCCCACACCATGTGGTCACTTTGAATCAAGATGGTGCTGAAGTCACATGGTATCCACCCTCTCTAATCCTAACAAAGAGGGTTGCCAGCCATGTGGATGCCTCCTTCCTGATAGGAAACAGCAGTTAAAATAGCAGCAAAACACATGTTGCTTATATCCCAAAATGGCGTCATGCCACATAATTTCTTTAAGATTACCTAAACATAGATTCTTAAATATCTACTCCATGTTAACTCTTTTTTTCCAGACACAGATTTGTGCAAGTTTTTAACCATATGCAATAAACTTACAAATTTTGAGGTACAGGAACTTCACTTAAAGCAATAGTCTAATTTTTTTTGGCTATTCTGCTTGGTTCACCTCTTCCTGTCAGAGCCAGGTGATTCACCGACATAGAACATGGAGAAGATTTTAGAAGCATGCCTAGGTCTAGAGAAGAGAGACCTATAATCCAATTCCAGAGGCACTTTGCAATAAAGAGTAAAATAAGTTTAGTATTACCCATATCCAAAAGACATTTGAATCCCTCATAAACTGAATCCAATAACTGAAAAAATCTCAGGGATATATTCTAAACTCTGGCCGTCAAAACAGCCATGATAGTAGCATTGGCAGGGCAAAACAAAGCCAATAAACACAGAACTGAGAAAGCGCACACACTCAAAGAGACCAGTCAAAAACAAAGTATACTATCATTCATAAATTCTACTGAGCCTGACCCATTGCTATCTCCAATTTGCAATGAAACTTCAGACACATGAGGAAACACAGACACACCTACACACAGACAACAGTCAAAACTTTCTCTTCTCTCGGACCCTGGTGGTAATCACTGAGAGATTCCCTACCTTCTTCACAATTGTCATTCTGAAGAGTGGCTCATGTCTTGGCAGAACCCAATCTTTTCAGCTGTAAACTCAATGGCCAATGAGGTTATTCTAGGGATTACTTCAGTTGTCTGTGGGATAGATGCTACTACTAATTGGTTCTGCAATTAGATCTCCCTCACTGTGTACCTTCTCTTCTCTCTCTTGGCTATGGTGCCTGCCCCCGTAGTAGGAGAAGGGAAAGACAGTGACACCTTATAATGTGGCAGAAGGATGGAAGATCAACAACTGGGCAACACATGAACTGTTGCAGTTAATTATATAGCATGGTTTTGGAAATGAAGCTTCAGCCACATAATAAATGGTCCCCATATCCTGACATTGTGGTGCTACAATGAGCCACAGTAGCATCCTGGTTCTTAGAAGGCTCCGGGTTTTCCTTCATTGCTACTCTTCAAGCCTCCAGGTGGACGATGGACTCTACACTTTGTGTCTACTGCACACAGACACATACCTCCAGTGATCTCCACTCCCCCATAACCCCACCATCTCTTGAGTAACCACTCTATGATCAATGTTGCTGTTGTTGATAGGATAGCCAAAATCTTTAACTGGAGGGGATACGGTTTGTCAATTTGTTTTGAGAACATCAGCCAGAGGAATTACTCTGCTTACTAGTTTTATTACACATTTTACTCTTCCATTTTGGTGGCCCCAAATCAGAACACAAAAAAAGATAGGTAAAACACAAGACAAGACACAATTCAAAAATGACAACAGAAAACACAAGACAATGATAATAACAATTGGAGTCATTCAAAAGTTTAAGAATTTAAGCAAGAAATTTCCTACAATTTAATAGAGGCCTTTAAATAAGAGGTCTTATTTTCTTCAATAGCCTCTCTACACAACCCATCCCCATCAGAGGCTTCCTAAGAGATGATCTTCCTTGACCCAGTTAGGCTAGGACTTTCCTTTCTGATGCCTGAAGTCCTCACTGGGCGCGACATCCTTATGGGTCCTCAGCTCTTTTGTGCAGCCCCCATGTGGGAACACTGCCAGTGGATCCCCAGGCCCCTTCATGTTTGTTCTTAGTTCCCAGTCTTCACTCCGCCCCACATTCATTAATAAATTAATTATCCTTTTCGGTTTATCCTATAGTATTTATTTATATTTTAATTGTTTTAAAACGAACCTAGCCTGAGTTTTTTTTAAATAATATGTATTTCAAATACATATTTCAAATACATTTTTTAAAAATGTTTACTCTCTCTCTTTGTGTGTGTGTGTGTATGTGTGTGTGTGTGTGTATAAGTAACAGGTCATGTGTGTGGAGGTCAGAGAACAACTTGTGTAAGTCACTTCTCTTTTTCTAACAGGTCTGTTTAAGGATCAAACTCAGGCCAAGTTTGGAGACAAGTGCCTTCACCTGATTAGCCATCTCACCAGAAGTTCTTTAAAGAATGTGTGTAATCGTATGTTGAGACATAATGACCTCTATTTTTACTCTATGTGATTCTGTGTTTTAATGTTGTTTCATGATATAATGTCTTCTTCAATTTCTTTGATAATTTCAGGTTTTTGTTTTTGTTTTGTTTTGTTTTGTTTTAGTTTTTGATGGAGCAATTTATCAGTATTTGTTTATTTTTATTTTATCTTCTGTTACAATTTAATTCTTTATATCTTATGTGTATAATTTTTTTGTCTGCATGTACATACGTGTACTGTCTATGTTCCTCGTGCCCACAAATGCAAGAAAAAAATAACTGGTCTTCTGAAACTGATGTTCTGGACTGGTGTGAGCTGCTATATAAAAGTAGTGAACAAAAACCCAAGTTCTCTGCAAGAACACCAAATGATTTTTAAACACAGAATCCTTAATTTAGTTTAATATTTTTTAAATTTAGATTTCTGTCTTTCATAGATTTCTTGGCCTATGTTCATAGTAAGTGTGGAGTGTTAAGGGCACCCTCAGTATTACATGGCATCTTCACATAGTGGCTTCCTTTGTTAACTATTTTGTTTTTTGCCATGCAAAAACATGTAGCTATGTTCTTGAGATATTAAATGTCATCTTCTGGAAAGTTTTTCTATTGGGTTAATTTTATCCAAAAGGGTCATTTAATCTTTCCTCAGGAGTCATATGCCTTAACACCAGCCTGACAATCTACCTAAAGCCTGTCATTTTCAGTTTTACAATGATTCAAAATAAACAGTCTGACTAGAACATATTTCTTGAAAGGATAAGCCTATTTTTTTTCTTTTTGGATTGCTCAACTAAAACTTTTCTGTAGATGAGTTAGTGGTTTGTTGTTGTTTTCTCAAGACAGCCTATTATGAAAACCAGTATCTTATACTATTTAGAGGAGCGTTAAGTAAAAGAAACAGGAGAACAAAAAGAAGTATTTAGGTAGTAGTCCCAAGGTAAATGGGGCATGAAAGAATCTTGCTAAAGGCTTCAGACTGAAGGGTAGACTGACAACTTCTCTAATCAGTAATGCTGTATGGCTTTGCCAGCAGGATGCAGTGATCTATGAAACATTGATTAGAATTTTCCCCTTCATTGGACTGAACTGAAAATAGAAACAATCCAATAGCAAGTTAGTGATGTTATGAAATAAATGAATGGTCCTATGGCAATATGAGAAAGAAAATCTCTGTGGAGAACAACAGGGGAAAATAACCTGCCTAACCATACAATTTCAATATTTATTTTAAGAAAGCTTTTTTTTTTTTTATCAAGACCATTATATAATTGATCATTTAACTAGAAATTTTTAGAAGCTCTCAATTGCATCATAACACTTGATTTACTTTCTATTGTGAGGAAAAGTAAAGCCCATAGGCCTCACAAAGAACTGATTGTCTTCACTGTACTGGCTCAAAGAAGAGCCAATTCTGAGTCTCAAATCTAAGAAAGAAATCCTACTACTCTATGATGCTACCTGCACTTAAGCATTAACTCTTTTTTTTTTAAGTGTAATATACCCTAGAAAAATGTATTTATAATGTTGTATGACTAGATGTTTTGTGGCTTGAGAACATAGATTTTCATGTTTAGATTCTTATTAGATAATATAGATTTAGATATGTCTTTAAATTAAATAATATATCCAGGTCTTTATACTGGGCCTAGAATGCAGGAAGGAAGGAGAATGGAACTTAATGTATCCGTTGAAGAGACTAGGACATATTAAGTGTTAGCATTCTTTCTAGGCTCCACCCACAATTTCCTGGCAGCAGCCAGGTATGGCTGACTCAGTATAAAAGGGACTATTTGCCACCTCCTCTCTTGCTTATTCTTTTATTCTCTTACTCTCTTACTGCCTGCCCCTTTTTCTCTGCCTCTACTCTCTCAACTCTCCCCCTCATGCCCTAAATAAACTCTATTCCATACTATAACCCTATATATATCTTATGGCTGGTACCTCAGGGTGAAAGGATGTCTCAGCATGGGCCTACAGAGGCATCTTCTTCCACCTCACCATATTGCCCCTCTACAAAACATATTCTGGTTCTCTCTTCTTTTTTTTTTTTTCTAAAACACAACAATAGGTATAGATGCAAAATATTGGAGAGGTCTGACTTTGGGATAAATCAAGACAGTAATTTGATAGAAATGGAAATAAATTACAGAGTAATTTCCATACTGTATTTCTGCTCCTTTAAGTCCAGAAAACCTACTTGGGCAGACAGTTCTTCCATATGGCTAGGAGACAGCAAACTCTTATTGCAAGCCTACTTGAAGGGCGCAGTTGCAAGAAGGGTTTCCTAGTAAGATATGAAAGCAAGGGATCATAGATAACCCTGAATTAATGTGATTGTGCAGACCCAACTGAAGTAATTTCAGATGATAACAGCCACGCCAAGATCAGCCATCTGGTCTAATAATGCATCAGGGTTAAACTGAGGAAAAGCACTCCAAGGAGAAGACTCAGAAGCAAAAATAACAGGATTTACACAGAGAAATCTTTAATGATTTGGTGGCAAGGAGAAATGAGAGGAAGGCCACCTGTCTAGATAAATGGTTTTGGCTAATTTAACATGATTCGCTTTATTAAACACCCCACCCAGTTTTCCTAAAACATTTCCTGGGTATTTGATTTCAAATGCAAATGCAATTAATACTCACCTGTTTCTGCCTCCTTAAAATTATTACTTGTAAACTAATGCCCACTCCTGAGAATCCATATAATGTTTAAGTACCAGCAACCAAAGATTTTACAGAAGAAAAGAAGGCTTTTCTTCTGTAGCGAGTTTCAGTTCATTTAGTGCTCCTATCAGTTTTTTTTAATTTGACATTTCATATAGAAATGAATGAAATTTTTTATTCAGTTTCATTTGTATTGCATATAAGGGGAGTGCTCTCCAACTCCCACATCATTTATCCTATTAAATCACTTGGTGAGGAAACATTTTTATTTGTACGGTGATTTAACTTGGCTAGCGTATTGTCTGGAATGTTTATAAATGATAAGCATTGTTTCATATTAAACCTGTTGTTGAAAGAGGCTACGACAATCTCTAGACCCACAGGATGATTCTTCCAATGCTGTCAAAATATTTGTGGAGGAGGAAGAGACACAAGTTACATTTCCCAGGAAACAGACTCTATGGCAAAGATTTATGGAAGATCTAAATAAGCATGGTTGAAAAGAATGGGCTGTAGTCATAAAAACTGAATAGGCAGGAGCAGAAGGAGCTATGTTAGTAAGATGTTCCTTCATCAATATCTGAAATCAAGCAAAAAAAGGCAAGCTCTTGTATCTTATAATAGACATTCATTATATTCCTGCTGCTCCCAGAAAAGCAACTTGACCTGCACGAAGTACTATCTTCAGCTGAGGGAGAGTGCTAGAAGGAAACACAGATGAGAACTGTCAGATCTCAAGATTTCCATAAGCTAGGAAAATGAACATTTCAGATCTAAGAGCAGAAGAAGGAATATGAATATGTCACCCGAGCATTCACTTGCAATTTCCACATGTTTCCAATCAGTTCTCTGCATTCTTCAGGGTTCTGATGTATCACATTCTATAGAATATAATGATAATGCTAACCATCATTGTCATAATCAAGTTTGGTGTGCATAAACTGCAAATCTGTGCACAGATCTCTGTATCTTGTACTGACAGCTTCCTGTATTTTGTACTGAGGCTGCATTGCAAATCCCCCATTTTTTTTTTCAGTTCTGCTGAATGAGTGTCTTGCCTACTAGAAAGATGTAGAATTTTTTGACTTAATTACTATTTTAATACCAAATTGTATTTTACTCTTTAAATATTATTTTATACATTGGAAAGAGTGACACATTCCAAGAATTGCATGTAGAAGTCCTATTCTACAATGTGGGTTCTGGAGATCAAATTCATTTCCTTGGGCTTGGCAACAAGTAAGAGCCATCTTATGAGCCTCTTAATTTCTTTTTAAGTTAATTTACTCTTTGATAATTTCATGTTTCATATATCATAATTTAAACATATTTACCTTTTCACTGAGTCTTTCTCTTTTCTTATTATCACAACCCTATTCCTTTCCTTCCACCAATCTCCATCTCACTTTCATATCACTTTAATTATATATTGGTTTGTTTCATAGTTCACTTGGTTTAATCAGGGACACCTTCACAGATATGGATGTGAAATTATCTACTCAAGCATGGGTAAGTGACCAGTGGCTACATCAATAGATATGATGACTTCCTCTCACCTGAAAACCTTTGAGTGTTGTCATCTTTCTTAGCGGGGCAGCAGGAGCCCCTTCCCAGTCTATGATTGAATGCTTATTGCCTTAGTCATCCACAGGCTATATTCAGGCAATTATAGATGTTGAAAATTCATGAGTGTCAGGGTCATGTCTTTCCTATAAGACAACGTCTCATGTTGCATCATCATTGCCTTCTTACATTCTTTCCTCTCCTTCAGTGTTTCTTAAGCCTTGGAGGAAATAACATGAGTTACCTAGTTACAACCGATTCCCAGCATCTTGACCAGTCATACATCTCTATGGTCACTATAATTAGTTCAGGTAGTATTGCTGTGTTCTGTTTATTGTGGAACATTTAGTAAGTATGACTACAGGGGATCCACTGGTTACAAGGCATCAGGCATCACACATGAGGACACAGGTTTAAGTAGATGGAAAGGTACCCCTTTATGAGAACTGATTAACAGAGGAACCTGGAACACTTCTCATCTTACTTATATGAGAACAACTGTATTCATACTGAGTGAATCATTTCCACTGAAAATATGAGTTGTTGTACCTGAAACCTAAGGGCTCCTGATGGGTAGTTCTGACTAAATTGTGTCACAAAGTTTGGAGAGCATATTTTTCAGAATCAGGAGTTTACATGAAGTTATTTTTTTTCAATTTTTGTCATTCTCCATTGTAGTTAATTCTGAACCCTGTGGTATATGATCCTCTTCAGAGACCTCACCATAAGCCTAAAACAAAGTCCCCATAGTGTGTGCCTCATAGGTTATCAAAAACCATTTTGAACATTCAGGGTAAACTGAGGCAGAATGTAGAGCCAGTGATTAGCTAGGGCCAATAAGGATGCTCCCTGGGACATCTATAAACAATTCCTCTGGGGGGGCCACAAGAGGCCAGTGAAAAAACTCCTTTGAGCCACAAGATGTTGCTGAAAAACAAAGGAAAAAGGGGGTGAAAGAAACACACACACACACACAGAGACAGACATACAGACAGACATACACACACACACACACACACACACACACACACACACACACACACACAGAGGATGAATAAAGCAAACAAACTCCAAGAAGCATCAAGGAGCGAGCTTCAGCAACTTTACTTTTTCTCCTACAACTTATATATTCTAGCAAAATCTTTCAAGCAGTATTGAAATATGTTTACACCAATACCTTTACATGTAAAAGCATTTTACATAGTACAGGTAAATCAAAAAAAGTCAAAAAATCAACTATTCCCAAGTACCCACATAAATTCATAACTAAGCAACTTACAATAGATTGACAGAGTGTGAATAAGCAAGATCATTTTCTCAATCAGCTTTTCTTACCAGCAGGTAGCAATTTGCAGTTACAATTATTTTATTATTTATCTTAAAATGTAATCTTATAAAAGTTTTAAAAGAATCACTAATCTAAACTTTTATATAAAATCCAATCAGTCATTTCTACTTTAAATCCTCAGAATGCACATTTAGTCATCAACAATTTTCATTAAATCAAATCAAGAAGCTAAGGGCAAAAATTGATACAAAAAAAAAATTAATCATCACCAAAATGACAGTCCAGACTCAGTTATAGTCATATCAGCCAATGCTAGTTAGACTGTCATTGTTCTTGTTCCCTGATCTCAAAAAAATCACTAGCTGAACTAATAAGAGTGTGTTTTTCTGAACGTCAAATTGTTCTCTAAAATTTTCTGCATCAAAGTTATTAACAAAACCATTTTAACCTAGCTTCACTAACAATTTATTTTTCCAAATGCTTTCTAAGGGTCATGGTCATCGCTGACAATCTACATTTGTAAGGTTTTTTTTTTTTTCTTAGGGTAGGGATTGAATCATTAATCTGCTCCAGCAGCGATACCTGAAAAAGATCAAGCATTACTCCTTAGAGTTTTAATACAATTCTTCTTAGATTAAAAGGAAAATGAAGACAACAAACCGAGCAAAACTGCACGACACCATGAAGTCCACAGGATACACAGTCCCGGGGCTCTGCCTCTTTAAGGTTCACCCATCAAGGTTGTGCTAAGAGTGAGTTGCATTCGATGAATTGTAAAGGGTTTGTTGTTCGTCATGGAGGACCTAAACAATGGGCCAATCCTGCAGCAGGGCCCTTCCTCGCTCTAAGTCACCCTCAGAGTTAGAAGATTTTCATATGTGGAGAATATAGATTAGAGACACATTCCCAAATAAGGAATGTGCTGACTGTAGTGAGAAGTTTATCAAGTTTAATACATCTTCATATCATAGGAGGTTTGATGTAACATTTCAAAACAAAGCAAAAACTCCATTTTTAATAATTATAAGAACAATAACATATTTTATTATTACTATACATTCAACTTTACTCTTTATATCACACAATGATAATTTAAAAACAAATAAAAGAGCATTAACTCATAAGCATAAACCTTAGAGTGGTAGCTTTTAGCTGGTGCACATACATGCTTTTCTTTCAATTTAGTGAAAATGAAAGTAGCTCCATGAACTAGCTCATCATTTTTTTCTTCATTTCCTTATATGGAGACAGTGTACCTACAGGCCATTGATGAGGAAAGGATAACAAAGAAAAGGATCGTAGATGGGTCCTTTCTCTTTTCCTGTCATATTTTCAGCATAAATAGCTGTTATGAACTGGCAAGTAACAAATGAAAAGACCATGACCAAGTTCCCTGGCCTCTTAGGTATTTAACATGTGATTATCTCTTATTGTATATAAAACCGATTCTGATTCATCTGGAAATGAGCATATGTTTCATTTATTGTGAACTCGACTGCTTCTAGTGTCTTTTTGAATTTTATGATGATGGAAGATTTCCATGCTGTGGAACTGAAATAGACAGAATGGATGACTGTATACCTCCAGTGAGCTCCTCATCCATATGTTCTTTGTTCAACCACTTTAAAAGCAAACTCAAGCCTAAAAGGATGGCCAAGCTAGTAAGTCCCAGTTCTTTCAAAGAACGTCAGTTCAGTTCCCAGCAATAATACAAAGCAGTTAAGAACACCATATAACTCCAACTCCAAGGCATCTGATGATCTTTCTGTGTCTCCCAGGACCCACTCATACACATGTTATACCCATACATGAATACATGAATAAAATAAAAATAAATCTTTAAGGAAAATCTTTGACTGAAAACTACTAAGAATTTCATCAGAGCATTAAATGAAGCACAGGGTTCTCCTGAGAGAGGTCACAAGCTGATGAATCTGTTCCTGGGGCAGAGGTTGCATTGCTGAAAATTGAGAGGATTCATTATCATACCCACTAACAGTTGTAATCTGGAGCCCTTTCTCTTCAGAGCCTAGTTTATTTTTAAGCTAATAGTTTTCAGGTCTGAGATTTGACTAATATATTATTATATTAATATATTAAATATATTATAATATATAATATAATATAATATAATATATATAATATAATATTATATATAATATAATATAATAATATATTAAATATATTAATATATTATTAACCTATGTTCTCTTGAATACCAAGCAACCAATCCTTGATTTATTTTTTCATTACAATCATAAAACAAGATTATTTTCTGCAAGTTTATCTTATCCATAAAACACTATAGGTTTTCATATGTCAGGATACCCTGAATGACACTTTAACTTTACTGCCAGTTAGAAAACTTATGTGTACATTCCCCTTGCTGACTAAGCACTGCCACTTTGATTGCTTGTATCTCATTGTACTGAAGCCAGTGGATGAAGCCAGTTCTAAAACAACACTTTCCATCATTGTCTGTCATGTACAAAGGATGAGATTCATTGAGGTGTCATGCTGCCTTGTCCCCTTGTATATAACATCACTTGGAACTCAGAAGACTCTGAGAACTCACTTATGACAGTCTGTGCATGTATTCTAGCATGATTATCTGTGCCTTTTGATCTTCTTTATTTTCTAAGATCTCTCACATTTCTTGTTCATATTTTATGGTACCAGTCTCTTCAATATCCTATGAAAAATCCTAGTATGAAGTTAGTGTGATTACTATGCATTATCCACCAAAGAAGACCACTTGGACTTCAAACCAATAGAAAGTATTAACTGACTAGGGACTACACTATGCATTCGGGATGCAAATATAGCCCAATCCTTTTGCAGGGTGCACTTCTAAGCCCAAAATACACACTCTGGGTTGACACAGATCAGTTACCAAGAACAATTAGCCAGACCAGAACTACTGAAGCCAATTAGCAAGGTTTAGAGATCTCCCCAGAACTGAGGACTTTGCTGGATTACGTCTTTGCTTTCTACTTTGGCAGGTGGTGCTGCCTACATGCTGGGTTCCAAGGCCTGAATGCTACTTTTATCATGATTTCAGGTGTGCTAAAATCTTTGGTCCCACTAAAGTCTGGGGGACTGTGTGTGTCATTGTTTCTTCTTGCATGCTAGTCCGTAGAATCTTTTCTAAGGTAAACTGCTCTAATATTAAGAGAATTGGTTTTTTAAACCAAAGTTGTATTTGAGAACTCCCTCCTTGTTCCAACCCATCTGAGAATCCAATTTCATCCAGTCTTCTGAGGAAGGCTCATGCTAGTTCCTGTCACTATCTGTAACAGCACACTAATATATGTTAGTCACCTTCGATAGTGCAATTGAAATTGGTCTATTTCTGTTACAATAAAATAGGTGCTTTCCAGACCATGTGATATTGGTGTATATTACTGACTGAAAGAGCATGATATAATTTATTCTGATAAACTATGCTTTTTGCAAGGAAAAATATCTAGCAGTTTAGTTTCATGTGTTTAAAACCACAGATGTCTCTTTATTAAGCCCCCTGGTCCCATTCATCATAACTGTGGCTCTCATGGTCACACAGAACCACTTCCAGGACTGAGAATTAAACTTCTAATCTCTTCTTCATAAAATGATTAATATGTGAGCTCCATTCTCAGCTTCCTAAGCCCTACCCTTGTGGGAGATAAGCATCTCTTTATATGCTGCCAAGGTTTTCACACTTAAAGTTTAATTGGTGATTAATCAACCTCGGAATTTTATTGTTTTTTCTTCTTCCAGAACACTAAATAACCCACCCAATTCTACAGTCCTTGAGAATATTTTCTTAGCTAAAACGTTGCACCTGTCAGTGAGATTCCCTCTCTCTCTAGAGGCTTTGTAATTATTTCCTCTGTGTCTAGGAATTATCCTTGCTCAGGTCTATGTGTGCTCACTGATGGATTCAGTGACAGCCAGTCAAGAGGGTCATGAGACTCCAGTAACTCTTTTCAGAGTCTGTTTCCTTGAATTCTTTCTGACATAAACTCTGTCAGATTTCCAGGCAGTAGACTCTGATGTGGAGATTTGCATTCAAGAAATGTAGTGAGGATTAGTTTTTTTTCAAATCTGCATCTGGGGACCTTAAAAGAAACAGAAAGGAAGAAAAGAGAAGCAACTCTGATGTGTTGCCATGGAAGCCATGCTGAGGTCTAGAGTTCAAGAGACTTTCAACTTTGTTCTGATTTGAGGTAAGTGGGCCAACTTCTTTCACTTTTTCAGTTACCTTTCTTGAGATACTGAAGGAATCAGTATCAGCTCAGGACCTTCAAGACCAACTTCTCAAAGAGAAGGAGATTTATTTGTGCCAGAGGAACAAAGGGCAGGGAATAAGATGACAAGACAGGAGGGAGCGAAAACAGAAAAAAAGGGGGAAAGGATCCAGGGAGAGCAGAAAGAGATATGTTTGTTGTGGGAGTTGGGAGTAGTAGCATTTGACTACAAAGGACTGTCTCTGGATAGAGAGAAGACAGACCTGGTGCATAGGCAAAGGGCACTTTATAAGGTAAAAAAGATAAACCCCATGTTAGGATGTGGTTTTTATTTTAATTGAGCAGGTTTGTTAGGAGTGACAAAAGGGGACTCTTGATTGCTGGACCATAAGACTTTCATTGGAGGACCTTGCTAATCAGCCTCAGGAGGAGAAAGTGGCCAAATAAGAGAATAGACCTTGGAGGCTTGTTTTAGAAATGCAATCTGAGGGTTTTTTTTTTTTTTTTAATAATGCAGAGAGAAAAGGGAGATGAGCTGCCAGAGCCATGTTTCCTCTGTCTAGCTAGAGTTCCGTAAGATACAGTCTACTCTAGAAAAAAAATCATTGTGTTAGTCAATGTATATTTCTTAAATCTCTGAAAACGTCCAACTAAGAGATTGTTCTTCTAGCTGCAAACCTGGTACTGTTCAGGAAGGTTGTGGGAAGGGTGGGTATGGACTGAGCACTGAGGCATCTACTGCTTAGGTTTTCAGAGTGGTTTTAGAAAATGTCACCCCCAAATTTTATAACTATTCCTAGCGTTCATTTGTCCATTTGTTAGGTCATTTGTAAAAGTAGAATGTATAAAGTGAAATTAAACCTGACACTTAATATCTCAGACACTTTAATTGTGAGCAGCCTCATTTACTTAACTTTTCCCATGTCAGTGCTTTCCCTGCAGTAAAGCAGTGACACTACCTGGATGCCAATCTACAATGAGACAAGCTGATGAGGGTTCAAAGCCAGAGTCATTTTGCACTCTGAAACATCATGGTCCTCCATGACTTTAAATTGTATTAATAGCTTCACTGGATATAATGTTAAATTAGAGTTTCAGGTTTGGCATGTACACCAATTTGGTTTGAAGCAGTTAGTTCTGTGTGGCATTTAGAAGTTTTATTTTATGTGCTTGTTTACTTATGGTACCATTTGTACCATTAATAAATATTATTAATAAAAACTCCATAGTTAAAGGTGTATCTAGCCTTTTCACAGTTTTGAATTTGAATGAAAACATTATACTTTATGAAATGTACTTCTGTGAGTTTTGGAAAATAAATACTTATGAGAAAAACATCAAAATAAAATAAATAAAACAATAAAGAGAATAAACTCCATCACTTCCAAAAATTTCTTTTATGCTCTGTGTGTTGGGCACATAGCAGTCTGTTGTCTGTCTTAGTTGGATGAGATTTTCCAAAGTGTCCTGTGTATTAACTTCTCAATTATGTGAACTATAGATGCTCTCTTGTAATGTCAGAATTTGAGATGTATTAATTCATGAATGAATACCTTGTTCTTCTTTGTGACTGAGTAATAGAATGTGTTTATCCATTGTGGGCTCCTCATCACTTATTCCTTCCATCTGTACTGAGAAGTTTGCTGAGATTTCTCCTACTGTGATTTTGTGCAAAGCTTTGGAACAGAATACAGGTTGATTTGGACTTTGTATGAGCCTTGGTTTTCATTTTATATTGGTAAATACTTACAAATTGAATTTCCATTTCATATCATAGTAGTATGTTAAATTTATAGTAAATGAGCAAATCTTATGTTTAAAAGTGAATTTTTATCATCAGGACATGGAGGTTGTATTTGCTAATGCCCTCTTCAGATATTGGTATTGTTTGTCACTTCATGTTTTCACTGGTAGTAAAACTATTTCCATTTTGACTGTGAGCTGTGTTTTACCTCATTTAGTCTGTGCTGCCAAATTTTTAAACCTCTGCTATGCTGTGTAGTTCTGGGAATATTATATATTCTCAGATATTATTCTGTGACATAGGTGCACATATATGTTGTATTTCATTAATTAAAGCATTCATTATACACTCTGGATGCCTTCTACACCTACATGTGGTTTCAGCTGGACTAGAAATGTGCACAGTTCACTCAGAACAAAGGGTATGTGTGTATCTTCTCCTCTTCAGGCACAAGATTACAAGATCTCAAAGGTCCCTATTCCAAGTTTCTCTTCCAATTAAAAAATAAATAAATATCATCTTACTCTCTCACATTGCTGCATAGTTTCCCTTGTAAAACCAAACATCATGGCTAAAACATTGAAAGAAAATATGGAGAAATAAAATCACAGAAATTCTTTCAATAATCTTTAGTGTTTCGCCTTTTTGTTTTTTTCCTTTACATAAAAAGTGATTTTTTGATAGTTTTAAATGTCCAAATCAACACTATTGTACTGCAGAGTTCTTAGCCTTGGGGAACAGTTGTTGAGTTGGGAATGCTGAAGTTCACTAGGCAACATCTCCAGGTAGAAGGAAGTGTTTCCATGAGGTATTTTGATGCTCTTGACTGCAGTTAAGTGTCTCAAGTGTACTTTCTCATGGCAAGCATAGGAAGAAGGGTGATTGAACATCATAATTAACTTTCTTTCAAAAATTTTCCCAGAGTTACCAGCTGTGTTTTATTGTAAATATACTGGAAAGTGCTTCCTCTATCACTAATTGTTATTCTCAATTCTCTATTTACCCACATTTTCTGCTGACAACATCTGGTTAGTTTGATCTTGAAATTTCTTGCGGTGGCCCTATATGACCTCTAGAACCATAAGGAAATCTCAGTAGCCTTCTAGGGTAATTTCTGAACCTTTCTGTTGTTAGTTTTCTTTCTCTCTCTCATCTGTCACATCTGGACTTGGGGATTAAGTTCATTTCCTTCATACATACACTTTTAGACTTGTTTAAATATTTAGTGTTTTTGTTTCAAATGTACCTAGGCTAGAAATTATTTTCTTTGAAAATATGCTTTCTTTGAAAGCATATATATGTGCATGTGTGTGTATGTGTGTGTATTGTTTAATAAAGAAAAATTAAACACTGACATGATTTTATAGTTATTTAAAATCTGTCCTATAATATTACACCTAAATAAGGAATGCAATTAAATTAGTTTGCAAATGTCACCATTTACTGGGAATATGCCATGAGCTAAAGGTGAACGCATGATAAATGAGCTTAGAGGAAGCATTTAATTTCCTGCCAAACTTTTCTGAGAAGTTCTTGTAAGTGTCTTTCATCAGATCATTTTCTTTTATCTCACAAAGTCTCATGCCTCATTCTGAGTGAAGCTACCCTTTCCCCTTTAACAAAGTCCTCAACTCAACAGCAAATAGGCAGAGCCCTTTGCAAAGATCGTTTTAAGATATTTGTTCAAGTACATTTGAACAAAAAGCCCCCATTTACACTAGAAGCATGGTATTCTAGCTTCATGCTGAAGACTGAAACAAGACAGTCATTTACATCAACAACATTGGATACAAACACTGTGAAAATTTCATTGTGCCACAGCTGACACAGTCATACAGAAGAAAGACATTTCACAGAGAAGGGCCATCATAATGCTCAAAAAGTACTACATGGAAAAAAAATCGCTGTCTGAACTTAGTCACTGAGTCTAAACTATAGGCAGGACTGCACAGGCTAACATTGTTAGGTCAACGGACTTTGTCTTATGTCTCTGTTGTGGGTACCTCTAAAGTATTCACTGCCCTCAGGCTTCCTGCTCACTAACTGCTGGGTTTACTTACCATCCTGCCCTTAGGTCTGAACATCACTCTAAGCTATTAAATTGTTAATACTTTGATACTGAGACAAAGTAACATACTTTAAATCTTTAGTGTTTATTTGGTAAAGAGGCTAAAGTTCACTTCAGTGATAGGACACAAAAAGTCTCTATTGGTGGCTGGTTTTTCTTTTGATTATTGACATAAAGAATGTTGCTCTGATTCCACTCTTACATGTTATTATTTAGTAGAGAACATTAAAACACTTTAGGTTATGGGGATCATCTCTGAGATTATATAGGGATCATAATGTGTGAACATTAAAGTTAGTCAAGGAAGAGACAGTAACACTTAAGCTGGCTTCAGTAGTGGGCAGCCATGAGAACTGACATTTCCACTAGCAAGAGAACTTCTGGAGTCCAGGTCACCACACAGGACAGGAATGGGTCAAGATACCTCCAGAGGTGAAATGGAATCTGAAGGTCTATTAACATGTCCAGGTAAGGTCTCTACTTTGTAAACCTGCAAGTCTGACTAAAGAGTTCCAAGGGGAAGCAGCAATTTACCATTTTAGGGAAATAGTGTGTCAATCTTATCTATAGTTAGCAGATGTTGAGTGAGTGTTCTTTCAGGTTAACTTAAAGTAGAGATGCTCTAAGTGACTGACATATTTTGGGAACTATATTTACCATGATTGACTATAAGAGTTTGGGTTTGCCACTCTGCCTTGGGGTTAATGGTCCTGGCCTTCTCTGAAAAAGCAATCAGTGTGAAGCCATTTTCAGCCACTGTGCAGGAATGATGTTTAACCCATTCACATAATGGGTATTCTCCAATGGTTATTTCAGTGAAGAAAAAAGTAGAGATGTTGCTTGTCTTTATATCATCTTATTTCAAAGCACTAGCATCTGCCCCTGTTCTAAAGAAGTTCTGTAAAAGCATTCACTTCTACGATGATATTTTGGAATTTCTCAAAGTGAGAAATCTGATTCTGAGTAGACTTTCCTGTTACTCATTCCAGCCCCAGGGTGGTTCATCCTATCCCACAGGGACTGATTTGTTGACTGCTGATCCAGTGAGTGTGTTATTGGTATGATAAAGAAGATAAGAGGCATATGGACTACAAAAGCAGACCAATTTTTGAGAGAAGATTAAAATAATCAGAGTTCATAGGTGGACTTATTTGGAGAATGAAGCCAGAACATTGCAGATGGAGATAAGATTAGTTGTTTATCAATAGAGAAGATACATTACTTATATTATACTAAGTATTTTTGGCAAGGCACATTAGATGAAATGTTTGGTGTTATATATTTTACATGAAAATATTAGATAGCAAACTCATACTTAGGGCAATATTGTATGTTGTATAATTCTAAACAATAGCAAATATATTTTGAGTATGAGGATTATTGCCTTAGTTAGATTTTCTATTGCTGTGAAGAGACACTATGACCAAGGCAACTCTTATAAAAGACATTTAATTGGGGCTGGCTTACTCGTTCTGAGGTTCAGTCCATTATCATCATGGAGAGAAGATTAGGAAAAGGAGCTGACAATTCTACATTTTGTTCCTAAGGCAAACAGGAGAAGACTGACTTCCAGGAAACTAGAGGGTAATCTCAAAGCTCTTTCCCACAGTGACGCACTTCCTCCAACAAGGCCACACCTACTCCAACAAGGTCACACCTCCTAATAGTGCCATTCCCTTGGTTAAGCATATTCATTCAAACCACCACATTCTACTCCCTGGCCCTCATAGGCTTGTTCAAACATATGAGTCTATGGGGGCCATATGTAACCATAGCATAATGCAAAATACATTTAGTTTAAATTCAGAAGTCCCCATAGTCTATCACAGTCTCAACAATATTAAAAGACTCAAATTCAAAATCTCTTCTTAATTCATCTAGTAACATAACTGTAATCCCCTATAAAATTAAAATAAAAGAGCAGATCACATAGCTCCTACATCACAGGATACACATTACCATTCCAAAATGACACAGTGAGAAAATCTTGGATAAAAGCAAGACCAAAAACCAGCTGGGAAACTCCAAACTCTGCATCTCCATACCTAACGTTAAAGCATTCATCAGATCTCCAACTCATTTCTGCTTTGATGACTGGAAGGCACTTTTTTCTTTTAGGCTGTTTACACTCCCTGTAAGCAGCTTTTCTCAGTCAGAATCCCATGGATCTGGCTTCTCTAGCATCTTGGGATTTCCAAGGCAACTTCAACTTTACAGCTTCTGGTTCCAATGTCTGTGATCCACACATGATCTTCTGGGTTCCTTCAAAGGGCTTGAGTCACACCTCCAACTCTACCTTCTGTAGCACTCTAGAGTATGGTTGACTTCACTTCACTTGTGCTGCTGTTCCTGGTTTTCTTTTCATGGTACTGGCATCTCTAACAAGCTAGGGTTTCTCGTCTCATAGTCTCCCTTTGGGGAGCCAAACCTCAACTTCTTTGCACAACCCCTTCAGTTCTAGGCCATCAACTGCAACCGAGGCTGCGTTTTTACCAATGGCCTTCCCTGGTTTCTCACAGTGCCATGATTCTAAGGAACTGCTTGCCTCTGTCTCCTGGGATTAAAAGTACATATCACCATGCCTGGGACTAAGCTTGTCATAGCCACTATTCCTCAAGATCTAGATCAAAAGCTTATGTCTTCCAGCCTCAAGATCTGGATCACAGTTGTGTTCTCTATTTCTGGATTGTAGCTCATTTCAGGTTAAAAGTCCAAATAAAAACAATAATCAAATCCCTTGTTCAACTGCAAAAACATAAACAATAAGCTTAACAGGGTGGAATATTGCCTCAAGATTATCACTCCCTTAATCTGTTTATTTCCATTCTACTTCCTGGTGCCCCTTTATTCTTTAACCATACATTTTGTATTTTTTCTTTCTCAGCTTAGTCTTTTTCATTAAAATACTCTTCATAAGAACCACACAACAAAATTTATACCAGGCTGTTTTGAGACTTCCTTTGTCCAGGCATCTAGGAAGAAGATCTCTAAACCCACCCCACAGTGACACACTTACTACAACAGGGCCATGCCCACTCCAAGAAGACCAAACCTCCTAATGGTGCCACTCTCTTGGCCAAGCTTATTCTACCCATCACAATTATGAAGTATTTTATCAGAGATTAATAAGATTAATATATTAATAATTTCTGGGGATATTTTTTCTTCATATTTTCACGTGTAAGTGTATGGGGCATGTATTCAAGGGTGTATATGATATGTCTGAAGAAACATGTGTGGGGTCTGTACATTTCTATACATGTATGTGGAGTTTGAGGTTCATACTGAGAATCTTCCAAAGGGTCTTCCAACTCCAGAGCTCACAGGTATTGCTGTTATTCATAATTGGCTTGAACTAGAAATCCTATCTCCTTCTTCTGAGGTTAAAATTACAGCTGAGCCACAACAACAGTCTAGGTACTTGGATTTGAATTTCTTTCTGTTGCTTAAGTAGTAAGTACTATTATTTTTATTTTGTTAAATTTTTATGTGCCTTGGTATTTTACCTGCACCTATGAGAGTGCCTGAACCATTGCTGTTATTCCAAAGGAGCTGGGTTCAATTTTTAAGCATGAACATGGTAAATACCACATCTTGGTATTTAGAAGCAAGTATACAGCTCTATGTAACTCTAGTTCAGACCATGAAACCTTCCTTAATAGCTTTCCACTTTAATTTTTGAAACAAGTCTCTCACTAAACAAGGAGCTTAGCAATTCAGCTAAGCAAGATGGCCAGGAAGCTTTCATGATGCTCTTGCTTCTACCTCCCAGTGCTAAGACTACAGTTAGGTGTTGCTGTACCTGGCTTTTTAAATGCATGTTGGTAGTCCAACTGAGTTCTATGTGTTCACATAGAAAGTACTTTACTAAGTGAGCAATTGCCCCATCCTAGTATTGACTTTTAAGGAAGATGTACACTCTATCTTTGTAGTTTTCATCTGCTCCTAAGAAAAACAAACTGTAAAGTTTTACTGTGATATCCATATATAAACAGATTTTTATGGTGCAGAAATACTTCATATTTGATGTTAAGTACTGGCACCATCATTCTGACACCCAATGACCACATCTTGGTATTTAGAAGCAAGTATACAACTTTAAATAAAACAATTTCTTAGATATTATACCTGTGTGATGTTAGACAAGTCATTTAATGATCCCGTTTTCTCTTTAAAAACTGAACAACAGTGATTATAATACTACCTATTCTCAAAGTTCTAACAAAATTAAAGCAATAATTGTATTGATTGTTTTATGTCAACTTGACAAAAGCTAAAGTCATTTGGGGAAAAAAAGACTCTCAGTTAAAAAATAAAATCTGCATATTTGTGTGTAGCCAAGTCTATAGGGAATTTTCTTGAGTGAAGGTTAATGTGGGAAATAACAGCTCACTGTAGACAATTCACTGATGGTCCTGCATGCTATAAAAAAAAAGGCTGAGAAAGCCATGAGAAGCAAACCAGTAAGTAGCACCCCTCCATGGCCACAGCACCAGTTCTTGCCTTTAGTTGCCTTTACTTCCCTCAGGTTTGGGCTCTGACTGAAAATGAAATAAATCCCTTCTTCCCCAAGTTGTTTTTGGTCATGGTGTTTATTACAACAACAGGGATTTAACTAAGATATAAATTCAGGAAGAAAGGTCTAGTAAATTTCTTGGAAAAGAAAGTGCTACAAACATGACCTGCCCAAGTTAGGAAAACAACAGCTTATTGAATAATTTCAGTTATGAAACTGTGGAAGTCACACAGTATCAGTCGTGTCAACACAATTCTTTATGTTCCTCAGCTACACTTAAACAGACTAGTAAAAGAGTGATTATCTTCTCTGTTTCTTTGACAATGAAATTTTCAATCAAAAGGGTCAAACAAATAAAAAATTCCACCCCATATCAGACTTCTTGTAAATAAAATAGACACAGACAAACCATTTAAGCTGACTTGGAATTTTATCTGATTTTCACTGTCATCAAATATTTAGGGAGAAAATGGTTTATTTTGTCTTTAGAAAAGTTTTCTTTTGGCATATATATTTCCATCAAAAATTTAAGTATAACAGTAATTTTGTTAAAAGATTTTCCTTAGCATTTTTTGAGTAGCTACATCTATTGGAAAAATTGATTTTTTTTAAATGAATGTTCTAGTAAAGATAAAAGAATTTCTATACTTTCCCATTAAAAACATAAAATTATTACTTAATTTTGGCTTAAGTGTGCTTTTGGATTATTTGTGACTATGTATGTGTGTATGATTGCACAAATTGGTAATTACTTTAATGCAGTTTAGAGTAATTTGTAACATTCATATCAGAACTAAAGAGAATTAAGTAGTCAGTAGGCTAGCTTAATTCTTTATAAATTGTAACGAACTGGGGTTCTGTAAATTACTATTAATTAAGATATTTGCTCACTTGGCATGTTTCAGCTTTCAGAAAGGTATGCAAATTAAGTAAATTGTGCTTTTTTATTAATTAAAATTATAAGTAAGAAACTCTTTTCTTCCAATTACTTTACTTCATAATGAACAGAATAGTATAGCAATATTTTTTCAGATATCTTTAGGTATCATTTGATTTATACTTGCTTTCTTATATGTATTTTGATAATATGTGATACTTTATACCTTACAAAATGTTAGGTTTCCCTCTTACATGGCAAAACAAAAATTATCCTCTGTGAATTAGAATAAAAGAAGCTAATGGGACATGTAGGTGGGAGAAGTAACCAGATACATCACTCCAGAAAGATGAAGGAGTATTTGATACACTTCAGAGATAAGGATCATTTCCCACAGAACAAATAAGATATGGTTCTACTTAAAGGATCTATGTAGAGAAGGAGAATTCAAAGAGGAGAGGACACTACACATAGGAGAGAAGTCGACGTATGAGTGTGATGCTGTCTGCCTATGAATAATTTGCCTAAATCAGGAAAACAAGAATAGGGCAAAGAAAAGTATGCATGTCCTGGAGTTACTCAAGATAATATCACTTGGGTGTAAAAAGCAAAGGCTAGATTGTGTATTTATACCTCATACTTAAAACTAAAAAAATTACATTTAGTGTATTATGCAGCATTGTTATATTACTTAAATTTAGTATTATTGAATATGCCTATCCTAAAAAGTATCCTAATTCTGATCCTTACCTTGGATAATAAAATGTCATATATGTTCCCTGTACTGATCAGAGAATAAGCAAGAGTGAGCTCATCTTTCTATTTCTCTGTAGTACCATATGACACCAGTAGAGTAATATGCAGGTGTAAAACAACCTATAGATGTTGTGAACCTATAGTATGTTGTGTCTTTAATGAAATAGATTCTCAGTGGATGTAAAGGTACTTAAATAATTATGCAGATGATACACAATGAATGTATTATCTGTAGTTCAAGTGAGTGTAAGATACAAACATAATTTCAAAATAAAACACTGTTAGGCTGTTTTTAAGTTCAATTTCCATTGTTATGAAAAAGTATTCTAACAAAAAGCAACTTACAGAAAAAAGGTTTATGTCAGTTTAAAATTTGAAGATACTCTCCACCGTTTCAGGGGAGTCACAGTAGAAAGGGCTTGAGACATCTAATCATATCAAATCACCAATCAAGACCAGAGGTAACTGAATGCATTCATGCTTAGTTGCACATGCTTTTACTTTGTTGTGCATAGTTATAATAATCATGCTAAACCAGCTATGCACTGGGCCCAGCCACCTTGCCAACCCCCCCAAGCATGGGTCTTGCCCTGGTTCCTGTGGCCAGCTGCTGCCAAGCTGCTCACACTTCCCTGGCCAATTACCCCCTGTGGCTAGCCTGCAGAAAGTCAGTTACTACTAGCTCATATCCCTTTAGCCCCATAAAATGACAACACTAGAGACTTGTAATAACCAGCCAGATTTATAACAGTAAATCTTCAACCCCAAAATGCCCAGACAAAGAACACAAAACTCAATTGATATAAACACAAGCTGCACACCTAGATTGGGAAAATGTGCATTGCTTATTGCCCATCTATGAAATCTCTTGATACTTGCCACTTCTCCAGACCACATGGGTCAGTTTCATTTTCTTCTCCTTCTGGTTCCATCATGTCTCTCTCCCTTCTGGTCTTGTCTGACCTGGCCCCTCTCACCTTCTCTTCCTGTTGTGCTGGGAAGAGCCTGCCTCCACTTTGCCCACTGATTGGCTTTCTGTCATCTTTATCACCCAATCAAATAACTAAGGGAAAATTAGCCTACATTACTGTACCTAAGAAATGATTCCACTCGTACAGGGCTGAATCTTCCTATGTAAATTAAGATAATCTCCCATAGACATGCCCACAGGATAACCCAAAGGCTGACAATCTTTTAACATTCTCTTTGTAGGTGATTCTGGGTTCTCTCAAGTTGACAAATAGGACTAATATCACAGCAGGGCTACCATGTGGGGACATAGAACACATGATCTGACAACACAACAGTAGGAAAAAACATAGGTCTCCCTATATTTATTTTTATGACATACTTTGAATCAATTATTTTGATAAACTGAAAACACAGGAATAACTCTGTAAAGTTGCTCTTTTGTAAAGGAAACTGACCTAAAAGACTCATTAGTAGAGATACGTGCATTAGGAAAAAGGTTAACTCCAGACAACCTTCATCATCTGAGATACTTTCATCTCTAATAGGGAAGCAGGGGGAGCATCCTATATTTTCTGTGTACATCTTTTCTGCAGATTTGCATGATTTGAGTCTACCACCACAGCATGCCACCTCTACCCATCTTTTCCTTCAGGTTTTGTGGTGCCAGTTATAAGCAACAGTTATCTGGCACTTGTTCAATGCTCATATTTCAGGAGAGTGCTCATTTATATCTCTATAGGTAACATGTGGATTTCCTTGTGTTGTACCTTCTGTTCATTTACTTCACAACCCAGTAAAAGAAACTAGAAAGACCAAAGGAAACTACTTCTGCTCTTCCACAACTGCATCTACATTTTGTATGGTTGCATGTGAAAAATCACCTGAAGTGAAGTTGTGGTATTCTATAATTTCTGAGACATTTGAGATTAACTTAAGTATGGATATCCTCTATGGGCAAGGCCAACTATATTAGCCTTGAAATTTCTGTCTGAATATACAGACCTTCATGATAAGATTTTGTAATGATTAGGAACATGTTATATCAAAGACATATTGTGGGTGCCAACTAAGTTTTTAAACTGTTTTTATTTTTCCAGCTTTTGTCTACTTTTATTTTCCCAAGAACACAGTCAAAAGTCTTATAATTATTTTAATTATGTATTAGTTTGAATTACTTTTTAAATAGAGAAATACTTTTACCTGGGTCTATAAATATGTATTATTGTAGGATGGGAATATCTGGTAACTTGTTGACAGGGATGGACCTATAGCCTCTCCCATTTATTACAAACATTAAAAAGATACTTTTAATATGGAAAGTGCACAGCATTTAGGCTTGCATGAATCTCCTGTGTCTTAGTACAGCTTGATGAAATGTGATGTATGAGTAGGAGGGAGAATATTTTCTAACTGCCAGTTGTCTTGACACACTTTATGATGTTACTTAATTTCTAGTAGTACTTGAAAAATATGGAAAAAATAAAATATTATGGACTAAATTACCTTTAGGTTAATAGGATGTCTCAAACAGACATCCTATATAAATATCAACGTAAGTATAAATATGTACATTATTTTGTGTGCATCTTTATGTGTTAGCACTGTAACATGTTTTGGAGGTATGTACATATTGTGGGTGCCAACTAAATGCTTTTAAAGTTCTTTTTACTTGTTTTTATCTTTCCAGCTTTCATCTACTTTTACTTTCTTGAGAACATATTCTTGGCATTTTTCAGATAGCTGGAACAGGAGATGATCTGCCTGGTGACCCTACAGCTGCAAGTCTTTGGATCTTGAAGTTCCTATTCATAACTCCTGGACAGGAAGCCCTTGGCAAGTAGCTATCAAGGAAGAATATGAAGACTTGACTCCGTTGCCTTAAGCAAAGAAACACTACTGGAGCATGATTCAGAATGCAAGATCAGGATGGAAACATTCTTTCAAATTTTGCCAGTCACATTTTTACAGGAAGAAATGTTTCTTCCTTTTTTCAATCAACCAATGGATAGTGATCTTTTATTTGGGTGTAACTGTCAACATCTCTGAACTTGGAAGGGTTGACAATGAGAAAGCTTTAAGATTGTCCAAAATAAAGATAGATAGATAGATAGATAGATAGATAGATAGATAGATACATCGATACCTAGATACATAGATACATAGATGATAGATAGATAGACAGATGGATACATACATACATACATACATACATAGAGATAGGTAGGTAGACAGATTGACAGTACAGTTAACAATAGACAGTATAAATAATGTTAGTTTCCTTAGTGAGTTAAAAGACAACCTGATTTATATGAGATCTTGTCCTCTCCTTCCCTCCTTTCCTCCTTCCCTACTTCTCTCCCTCCCTCCTTCCCCCACCTCTTTCTATCTCTGTCTCTCTGTCTCTGTCTCTTTTTCTTTCTCTGTCTTGTGGTGTGCATAGATGGTTTGAGATGTTGAACAACTATTATATATATATATATATATATATATATTCAGCACAGGTAATATGAGAGTTCTCACTTGGCTTTTCACAAAACATCTTACACAGTAGTTTTACTTCTTAAACTCTGATAACTTATACCAGAACAAAGTTGAATCATGTGGCCAGCATAGCTATTAGTGTACATGTAGAGAAATGACTCACTAAGAGTCATCTTTAGATACGTAGTTAGAAAAATATTGTGTGGAAAACAATGATCACTCACCTTATTTTAAATGAGTTAGGCTACTAGTTTGAAAGAGTTTGTGGACTTTGCTTCCCTTTACCAGTGGTGTAATGCAGGGTATCTAATGAAACATATTCCAACCTTCAGATGTCTGCATATAGTACTTAAGAGTTTCAGTGAGACAATCATTACTTCTTAATAACCTAACATAGTGCTAGTAGAGCAGAAACGTGGTGTGTACCAGGACTGTGCCTCTAAGGCACATCATGTTGGGAAGTAGAAACAGTCAGCCATTGTATCTATAAAAGCCACTCTGAAGCTCATGTCCTAATTTTGTCATGGGATAAGATTTAATAAACCACACAGCCCTCTCCTTTATATCCATTACATCCTACAAGTATTTGGAAATTTGATGTTCTAATTCTTTTATTTAGTAATATTCTTTTTTCTACATATATTGGAAACAGGAATGTTTATTACCTTAAAAAGCCTGATGCTGTTGGGAAACAAATTCTGCATTACGGGCAGATGCTTAGGGCCGTGTGAGATTAAGTATCCTGTCATGTTCACACAACCTGAGCAGGTATGAATGTGGGATTCAGACACCAGTCTGGTGTTTCACCCTGTGTTCTTTCCACTTTACCAGACTATCTCCAATATTTACTTCCCTGAGAGGTTTTCATGAAAATACAATTCTCAGAAATTCATCATTTTTTAATCTTCACTTTTCACCAGGAAATACATTTCTGGTTGTGATAACAGTAATCTGCAGACTGCTACATATTAATACAAACTGACACTGGTTGGTTTTCAGGTGTTCATTTATGCAGTGTGAATGAAGTCAGCTGTGCCAAAGTGACAGGAGAGAGAATTTCTTACGCCTCATTAGTGGAACATACAGCAGCAATCAATTGTTGCATCTAATCGTCACCACACATGGGAGATAGAGATTTATTTCAGACAAAGAATTAAATTTGAAAACAACAGTGGAGAAGCAAAAGACTGAAGGAGGTCGCAGCAAAAAGCTTCCAAAATAATTTAGTTTTCAACAAGTTTTATAAAATTTTCCTAAATTTTATATAAATCTAAACATACACACATATAATTACTGGAACAATATGTATTTTCTTCCACGCATATTTTTAATAAATTAATTTATTTAAATTGAAACATTATCCCGACTCCCAGTCCCCCTTCCCAGACACCCTACCCTCATCTACCATTCTCTTTTCTGAGAGGATCCCTGGGTATCCCTCCATCCTGATGTATCAAGTATCTGTAAGGTTAGCCATATCCTCTCCCACTGTAGCTAGACAAAGAAGCCCTATGTCCACCATGTGTATGCTATTTGGTTGGTGGCTCAGTCTCTGAAATCTGCCAAAGGACCAGTTTAGTTGACTTTGTTGGTCTTTCTATAGAGTTCATATCCTCTTCATGGCCTTCAATCCTTCCTCCAGCTTTTCCAAAAGAATCCCCAACCACTGTCCGATGTTTGTCTGTGTGTATCTGCCTAGGTTTCAGTCAGCTGCTGGGTGGAGCCTCTCATAAGACAGTTATGCTAGGTTCCTGTCTGCAAGCATGAAAGAGTATTGTTGATAGTGTCAGGGATTGGTGCTTGCACATGAGATGTGTCTCAAATTGGTTTAGTTATTGGTTGGCTATTCCTTCAGTCTCTGTTTCATCTTTGTCACTTCATTGCTTTTGGAGAAGAAAAAATTGGGCTTGGAAGTTTTGTGAGTAGGGTGGTGTCCTTATCCCTGCACAGGGGTCCTGCCAGGCTAAAAGAAGTGGCCTTTTCTGGTTTCATGTGCCCTGTTAGGCATCCCACATAAGTTCACCTGGATTGACTTATAAAATCTTCCCCCTTCCCAGGTTTCTGGAGCTTCCTAGAGATTCCTCATAAACCCAGCAAGGAAAGAGGACTTCGATTCCTTTCTCTGCCTCCTATGACTTGTGTATCTGGTTTTATGTTGAGATCTTTGATTCATTTGATCTTGAGTTTTGTGCAGAGAGATGATTGTGAATCTATTTTTACTCCTCTACATGCATACATCAGCTAGGCCAGCACCATTTGTTGAAGATGTTTTCTGTTTTCCACTGTATGCTTTTGGCTTCTTTGTCAAAAAACAATCATAGGTCCATAGGTGTGTGGGTTTATTTTTAAGCTTTTGAGTCAATGCCATTAATCAACCTGTCTGTCTCTGTCCCAATGCCATGGACTTGTTATCACTATTGCATCATAGTACAGTTTGAGATCAGGGATAGTGATATCTCCAGTAGTTGTTTTATTGCTCAGGATTGTTTTTAGCTATCCTGGGTTTTTTTGTTTTTCCATATAAAGTTGCAAATTACTCTTTCAAAGTCTGTAAAAAAGTTATTTTCGAATTTTGATGGGAATTGTACTGAATCTGTAGATTGCTGTTGGTAAGATGGACATTTTCATGATGTTAATCCTACCAATTTGTGAGCATGTTATATTCATCTTGTGATATGGTCTTCCATTTTTTTTTTCTTCATGGATTTGAACTTCTTATCATACAGATCTTTCACTTGCTTGTCAAGTGACACCAAAGAATTTTATATTACTTGTGGGTAATGTGAAGCATACTGTTTCTGATTTCTTTCTCAAGTCATATATCATTTGAATAATGGAGGGGTTCTGATTAGTTTTAGTTATTTTTATATTCAGCCACTTTTTTATATACAGCACTTTATCAGCTGTAGAAGTTCTCTGGCAGAATTTTGGGGTTTGCTAAAATATGCTATCATGTCAGTTTTTAAATAGTGATAGCTCAACTTCTCATTTTCCACTAGTTTCACTGTTTCTGCATTTATTTCTGTTTCAGTGGCCTGTCTGTTTGTGAGAGTGGGGTGATGAAGTCCCCCACTATTATTCTGTGTGGTTCAGTGTATAAATTGAGCTTTAGTAATGGTTCTTTTTTCAAATGTGGTTGTCCTTGCATTTAGGGCATAGATGTTCTAAATTGATGCATCATCTTTGTGGAGTTTTCCTTTGATGAGTATGAAATGTTCTTCCTTGTCTATTTTATTACATATTAGAATGGCTATTTCAGCTTGTTTCTTGACTTTGTTTCCTTGGATAATTCTTTTCTAGCCCTTCACGCTGAGGTAGTGTCTATCTTTGTTTCTGAGGTGTTTTTCTTGCATCCAGTACAATGATGGATCTTGTTTATACTGTTTAATCACAGCCTGTGACTTTCTATTGGTGAATTGAGTCCATTGATGTTGAAAGATATTCATGACCAATGAATTCCTTTTATTTTGTTGTTGGTGGTGACACTGTGTGTGTGTGTGTGTGTGTGTGTGTGTGTGTGTGTGTGTGTGTAATTCTCTTATTTTTGATTTTGCCATGATATGGTATGGGGAGCCGACAGAAGGCACTATCATCCTTGCAGCCATCTTGAGCCATATACCCTGACAAGAGATTTGATTACAATAGCCTGCAACAGCTGAGCACACTCTGATAACATCTTGCTTTAGATACCCAGGATCTTCCCTTGGGTGTGTGAGACTTAAGCTGTGATTTAGAGCCAAGACTTAAGGGTGTGACTTAGAGATCAGATTTAGAGATAAGACCTAAGGGTGTGACTTAAGGGCATGATTTAAAGGCATGGCTTAGAAGTGACACATATTAAAGGCAAGAGGCAGACAGAAGAGTACAGTACAACTTGGAGTAGGATTAGGCATTGAGGAAGAAGACACTTGACTAGAGAAGTCAGAAGAACTAGGTATTAGGTATTAGGCACTTAGCACTTGGGACAAGTAACTTGGAACTTGGAAGCACTAGGGAGTAGGAACTAGGGACTAGGAACTCAAGACTTGGGACTTGGAGAAGAAGAGAGATTGAAGAATAAACGGGATTGAATCACACTCTGTCTTGTCTCCATTCTTCTAATTCGTCCTCACTCTCTCTCTTGCTGAACCCTGACTCACAGACTGGAGCTGCTTGGGGCAGTGCAGGCTAACAAGTTAGTCCCCAAGGCTTTTGGCAGTTTGGGTTCCAACATTGACAGAATGGTCCGAGACATTCTGGCCCCCAATTGTGGGGCAACTCGGGCCGCAACAATATGGTTAATTTCTTGTGTTTTCTTGGGTATAGTTACTCTCCTAATATTGGAGTTTGCATTCTAGTACCCTTTGTAGAACAGAAATTAGTAAAAAGATACTGTTTAAATTTGGTTTTGTCACAAAAAATATAGGATTCTCTATGTATTATTATTGAAAGTTTCACTGGGTATAGTTTTCTGGGTAGGGATAAAACTAATAGACATTATGAACCAAATCTAAAAAATATCTACAGAGCTTTTTACCCCAAACCAAAAGAATATACTCTTTTGGTATCTTAGGGTCATCAAGACATCTGTCCAGGATCATCTTTATTTTAGAGTATCTGTTGAGAATTCAGGTATAATTCTGACATGTCTGCCTTTATATGTTACTTGGCCTTTTCCCCTTGTGAATTTTAATATTTTTTTCTTGGTTTGTACATTTAGTGTTTGTTTTCATTATTATCTGGCAAGAGATTTTTTCTGGTCCAATTTATTTGATGTTCTGTAAGTGCCTTGTAAGTTTATAGCCATCTCTTTTGGTTAGGAAAATTTTCTTCTATAATGTTGCTGAAGATATTTTCTGTTCCGATGAACTGGGAATCTTCACTCTCTTCTGTTTCTATTATTCTTAGGTTTGTTCTTTTCATAGTTTCCCATATTTTCTAAATGTTTTGAGCTAGAAACTTTTTAAATTTGGCATTTTACATTTGACCAACATATGAATATATCAATCTTCTATGCCTGATATTTTCTCTTCTATCTCTTGTGTTCTGTTAGAGATGCTTGAGCTTCTTTTCCCTTTCCTAGGTTTTCATTTCTAGGGTTGCCTTAATTTTTGTTTGTTTTTGTTGTTTCTATATCCATTTTGAGGTCTTGGATTGTTTTACTCATTTCATTCAACTATTAGATTGCATTTCTTTAAAAAATTTAGTTGTTTACTTTTTATGGGCTTCTACCTGTTTGATTGTGTTTTCCTGTGTTTCTTCAAAGAATTTATTTATACCATATATAAGAGCCTATTTCATCTTCATGAGATGAAATATATATAAAAAAAATTCTCTTCAGGTGTTAGGATATTGAGGGATTGCTATAGAGAGCTGGTTCTACTGGTGCCTTATTGCACTGGCTTCTGTTAATTATGTTCTTGTTTATGTCTTTCACCATCATGTTACTTCTGGTGTTGGCTGGCCTGGTAGTCTTTGGGAGTAGCAAGCCTTTAAGAATTGTTGTCCCAGATGGCTACAGATAGCTACAGACCTCCCACAGTGCTGGCAGAACTGTGGCCTGGGGTATGGGGTGCAGATACTTGGTGCTACATCGAGGTATGGGCTGGAACTGTTGGGCTTGCTGGGGTCTCAGCAAGCAGTGGGTGTGGGGTTCTATTTCATACATTGTATACTGGTCAGTTTCTTTCATTTCCTTTCAAACAATTGTATTAAAATTTTTCTTCTTATAGTATATTTTGACACTGGATACCATACCCCATTCCTCCCTGATTCTCCCCATCCACTAATCAACTCAGCTTCATATTTATCTCTCAAATAAGAAAAACAAGAAAACAAAACAAAAAATCAAAAAAACAAATACAATAAAACTGATAAGAAACAAAACAACACACACACACACACTCACCCCACTATATAATGTATAGAGTGATAAACTCTGGAACACCCATTCCTAAATGGAACATCTCCATAAAATACCTCCCAATAGTGATCAGGGAACTTTGTGTAAGAGGAGGCAGAAAGATTTAAGTGTCAGAAGGGATGAAGGACACGGAGTAAAAAACATGACACAACAGGATTAATGAACATATGAATTCACAGATTATAGCAGCATAAAAAAGGCCTATAGAGGTTCAAGCCATATAATACTTTTAAGTATTGATATAGGGAAGTTGACACAAGGTTCTATCTCTAACCAAGAAGCTATCTGCACCTGACGTCTGCTTGCAAAGGAAAATTTAGTTTCCTCTAGTGGATCCTCATTGGGTATATTAACTACAACACAATATAAACTCGGTGGTATTTTCTAGATATGATTTTGTTGGGGCATGTCTGTGTGTGTGAGTGTGTTTGTGTATGTGTGTGTGTGTGTGTGTGTGTGTGTGTGTGTGGTCTTTTATTTGTATATTGTCTTTTATAATTTTGTCTTTTGTGGATTTTGTTTGTATTTGAATCTTTTTGTGCTTACTCTTTGGTTTATTTTTTTTTCTTATTTCTTCTCTGCTTGATTGCTTGTTTGCTTACTTGTTAACCTGTTTGTTTTCTAAAGGGAGAGAGAAGGGTAGCATCAATTTGCAGGAGTTGGAAGGTTATTATATCTAAAAGGAGTTGGGAGAGAGAAAGCCAAAATTAGACTATATTGTCTAAAATTATTTTGTTTTCAAACACACACACACACACACGGAGTAAAATTTTCTTGTGAGATATGCTGGTAGAAATATTATGTGAATAACTACCTAATTTTATTGGATATAAGAACCACTTCCTGAGATGGAATCCATTTCTGATACTCTTAAGTGGTCTACTGTAGAGGTGGTTTGATGCTAAGGTCTTGTCCCCCAAGTGGTTCTTGATCTATAAGTAAAGATGCCATGGGCCAATTGCTGGGTGGAAGAATAGGTGGGACTTCTGGGTCCTGCAGGCAAGCTAGAGAAATAGGGGAGGAGATTTCGCCATGCTTTAGCAAGGAAAAATGCTAACCAGCTATGTGAGATCTTGGGTGTGAATTTGGGAATGTTGAGCTGGAACTGAAGGTGACTGAGCAATTGAATTTGAGTGCAGATTTAGGATGCTGAGCTGAGAATGCTGAGAAAAGCATGCTAGCCAAGGTAGATAGAGGCCACCCTACAATTTAGCTAATAAGGCAAGTAGAAATCAAACAATTGTGTGTGTTTGTGGTATTTATCCATTTATCCAATATTCTCTGGTGGAGGGATGGTAGTATGATTTGCCAGGGGCTTAAGGTGGGTAGAAAAAGCTATATGCAATAATCTAGAACATAAGACTTAGATTATGGGCATAGTGGGACTACTATTGTTTGGATAAAGAGAATCTGGGAAGAATGGGGCAGGAATAAAATGGCCAAAACATGCTATACAAAGAAAATTGTTAATAAAAAACTTTATGAGTGAAAATGACCATTATACTGTGAGATACATGGGCAATGTTCAAGTATTATTCTCATGTTTAAGGATAGATTTAAGATCACTTTGTTAACTAATGCTTGGGGCACATTTTCAGTAGTTAATTTGAGGCATGTGTCATAAGCCTACAGTCATTTGCTTTAAATCACACTTCTGTCTTCTTTGATAGAAGTATTTCCACAGCAAAATTACTCCTAATGGTATATCTTTACTTCTTTGATTCTCTGTCTTGTTTTAGTGTTTTGTGTTTGTTTGTTTGTTTGTTTGTTTGTTTTTAGACAGGGTTTCACTCTCCAGACAGGGCTGGATTGCAAGTCACTATTTAGAGCAGAGTAATTCTGAATTCATGAAGATTCATCTGTCTTTGCCTTCTAAGAGGCATGTGCCATAAGCCCACATTCATTTGCTTTAAATAACATTTCTGTATTCTTTGTTAATGCCTCCCCAAAACAGACAAGTGAGGCAAAGATAAGACCACTACATTATATAATGTTGTGCATTTCTTATAGGTGGTAGAGTTGAGATAAACACTCAGGTAGTCTGGCTACAGGACCCATTCTCATATGCCACTGAAATTGCCTTCCCTTGCAACTAGAATGCATGTATCTGAAAGATTTCAATGTGCTTTATTCTGATTAGCATCTTACTATGCACAAGTCTGTACATACTTTAAGTCTACATATGATTGTTTTTTTTTAAAAAAACAAGTCCTTTGCATTTAAAAATAAATTTAGAAATTGATAGGACTCAAATTGACTTTATACAAGATAGGAATACAATGAGTACAAGATCTTCCAGTAATCCACATTTTCTCTAAATGTAAGAAAGTCAAAAATACTGTTCTTATTGCCTTTTGTGGGATTCTGTGCACATAAATGTTACGTGGGCACAAAGGAAACAGTTTTAGAATGTGTGGTAACAAAGTTTATAGAGGTTGGGCTAAGCATTCTCTGAAGGGCAGAGAGAAACTTTAGAACATATGATACTTTAAGGAAGAGCCTTAGGAGATCCAAGATCATAAAAAAAAAAATGGAGCTGGAATTACATATATATATATATATATATATATATATATATATATATATATATATATATATAAAATTTGTGTGTTTCTGTCTGTCTGTGTATGTGTGTATGTCTGTGTATGTTACTTAGCACCTTGTGAACAATTTTTGATTGAGAGTGGAGATTAATTATAAAGCACACACACGTGTGCACACACCACAGACAACTTTTGATTAGTCATTATACTCCATTCCCACAAACTGTTAAACATATATGGTACTATTAAAGTTGGACTTGACCTTATTTGGTGACTGCTACTATATAAATTGAGAAAATATTAAAAGAAACAACCAGAATCTTCAACCCACTCATTCACTCAGCACTTTCTTATTAAGCAACCCACAGTAATGGGCAAAGCTCTTTGCATTAACAGTGCAGCTGTGAAAAGAGAGATATAGAGTCTCTTCCCTCCTACATAATACTCTATACCAAGAAAAAAAATCTGCCTTCAGAATAACTGTATTTTAGAAACTGATACCATTATGAAAATATAATGAAGTTAAGGTCTTCAGGTTCACTAGAATATGACTGGAAAGAATATAATATTATAGATCCCTTCTGTAAGTGATGCTCAAAGCAGTAGACTCTCACCAAACAGAACCAATGCAGAGTAATAAAAGGAGATACTTGAGAGATAATATCTAAACTGATATGGTGAATATTAGAACCACTGGAGGATCATTAATTTATGTTGTCAGTGACAGACAAGTGTAGCCATAGGAGTTAGCATAGAAGAGGACACTGTCTAGTATAGATTTTAATGAGATTAACTCTCTTCAGAATAAATCAAAGCATCCAAATTATAAATATTAACAATAATAAAGAGCCACATGAATGTTCAAAGATCAAGGAAGAACTGAAATATAGTGGATTTTATGTATCAAGAAAGTGAAATTTGGAGATTTTTTAAGTATTAAGAAATATAGTCTAGGGCCTGATCTGCTGTTGTGTGGACCCCGGATCCCGCCCGAGACATTCTGGAGGCTCCACAGATCCCACAGCCAGCGTTAGGTAGGAAGACCCACATACTGCCCTCAGCACTCAGATTCCAGCAGATAGCCCCCTCCCTGCCCCTGCGGATGAGCATTCCCCTTCTGCCCCTCTCCTGGATCTGAGGCCTGGACCAGACCTCTGCTAGGTCTGCTGTTGTGTGGACCCCGGATTCCACCTGAGACATACTGGAAGGTCCACTCAACCCAGAGCAACAGAGGAACAACTGAACTCAGAGCATCAGACAACATATCCGGACATATCCTAGAGGAGACACTGCACCCAGAACAGCAGACACCTAGCTGGACTGCTACTTTAGAGGCACCATATCCTGAGGCATCCTAGAGGTACCACTGTAATCAGTGCAGCTGGAAAAGATCACAGACATCTGGGCCCTTAGGAGAGCAGACACAAGCGAGCTAACTGGAAAGGCAGGCTTCAGTCAGAGAGAGTAAGTACAGGCAGCACTAGAGTTAAACAGATGGTGAAAGGCAAGTGCAAGAACATAAGCAACACAAACCAAAGTTACATGGCATCATCAGAACCCAGTTCCCCCATCATAGCAAGCTCTGAACACCCCATCACACCAGAAAAGCAGGATTCAGAATTAAAATCACTTCTCATGATGATGATAGAGGACTTTAAGAAAGACATAAATAACACTCTCAAAGAACTTAAGGAGAACACTGGTAGACAGACCAAAATCCCAAATCAATTCTTCATAGAGATAGAAAGAGCAATTTACAAATTCATTTGGAATAACAAAAAACCTAGGATAGCGAGAACTATTCTCAACAATAAAAGAACTTCTGGGGGAATCACCATACTGGACCTCAAACTGTACTACAGAGCAGTAGTGATAAAAACTGCATGGTATTGGAACAGAGACAGACAGATCAATGGAATAGAATTGAAGAAATGAACCTGCACACCTATGGTCACTTGATCTTTGACAAGGGAGCTAAAACCATCCAGTGGAAAAAGGACAGCATTTTCAACCAGTGGTGCTGGCTCAACTGGAGGTCAACATGTAGAAGAATGCAAATTAATCCATTCTTATCCCCTTGTACAAAGCTCAACTCCAAGTGCATAAAGGACCTTCACATAAAGCCAGATACACTGAAACTAATAGAAGAGAAGTTGGGGAAGACCCTCAAATACCTAGGCACAAGGGAAAAGTTCCTGAACAGAACACCAATGGCTTATGCGCTAAGATCAAGAATCAACAAATGGGACCTCATCAAATTGCAAAGCTTCTGTAAAGCAAAGAACACTGTGAACAAGACAAAATGGCAACCAACAGCTTGGGAAAAGATCATTACCAATCCTACATCCAATAGAGGGCTAATATCGAATATATACAAAGAACTCAAGAAAATAGACACCAAACAACAAAATAAAGAATTCTCAACTGAGGAAACACGGATGGCCGAGAATTACCTTAAGAAATGCTCAACATCCTTAGTCATCAGGGAAATGCAAATTAAAACAACACTGAGATACCACCTGACACCAGTCAGAATGGCTAAGATCAAAAATTGAGGTAATAGTAGATGCTGGCAAGGATGTGAAGAAAGAGGAACACTCCTTCAATTGGACATAGCACTACCTGAGGACCCAGCTATACCACTCCTGGGCATATACCAGAAAATGCCCCAACATATAACAAAGACATATGCTCCACTATGTTCATAGAAGCCTTATTTATAATAGCCAAAAGCTGGAAAGATCCCAGATGCCCTTCAACAGAGAAATGGATACAAAAAATGTGGTACATTTACACAATGGAATATTATTCAGCTATTAAAAATAATGAATTCAAGAAATTCTTAGGTAAATGGATGAAAGTAAAAAATTTCATCCTGAGTGAGGTAACCCAATCACAAAAGAACACACATGGTATTTACTCACTGATAAGTGGAGATTAGCCCAAAAGTTTGAAACGACAAAGATTCAACTAACAGACCACATGAAGCTCATGAAGAAGAAAGAACAAGTGAGGATGCCTAGGTCTTTCTTAGAAGGAGTAACTAAATACCCAAGGGAGCAAATATGGAGACAAAGTGTGGGACAGAATCTGAAGGAGAGGTTGTATGGAGACCATTCCACCTGGGTATTTATTCCATGTGCAGTCACCAAAAATAGACACTGATATGGATGTCAGGAAGGGAAAGCTGACAGCAGCATGATAAGGCTTAGAGGTCCCCCAGAGTCTAACATACCCAGAGGCAGATACTTGCAGCTAACCATTAACCTGATCAAAGGTTCCCAATGGAAAAGTTAGAGAGTAAACTGAAGGAGCCTAAATGGTTGGTGGCCCCATGAGGAGAACAACAATACCAACCAGCCAGAGCTCCCCAGGGTCTAAACCAACAGCCTAGGAGCACATATTGAGAGACACATGACTCCAGCTTTATATGTAGAGGAGGATGTCCTAGTTGGGCATAGGTGGGAGATGAGGTCATAGGGAACTTGAAGGCTGAGCACTGAGTGGGGGTGGGGATCTGAGGGTGGGGATGGGGATTGGGGGGGATAGGTGCGTAAACACCCTCATAGAAGCAGGAGGAGGGGGGATGGGATAAGGTGTTCCTGGGTGGTGGGGGGAATGCGGTAAGGGGATAAAATTTGAAATGTAAGTATTATATCTAATAAATGAGGGAAAAAAAGAAAAGCAGTTAGAACCAACATCCTTAATAAAATGTCAGCCATCTTTAAAAAAACTATCTTGATACTAAAATTTGTTTTGAGAATTGTATATTGCAGAATGATCAGCCTTAGTGTATCTACTCAACAAGCAAGCTGGGCAGACCTGCTCAAACCTCTGAGGTCCAGGAATTTCATCTGGAGGCAGTGAAGACACAGCATCAGAGGCTTGCCAATTTGCTCTTCCCCCCCGCTCCTCTTCTAATATCTCAATGCCCATAATCAGCTTGAAGAAGCTAATGAAGAGTCAGCGCCCCTATTCCCTGGGCTTGGGGACTAAGGTGGTAAATGTTGGGCTGTCTTTCTAGGGAAAAGTAGTGGTTTTGCAGGAATAGAGAGGATTAGCTAGGATTTATTGCATAGCCATAACCTAGCAGTAGAAATCTGTACAGTTATTATCAAGATGAAGATATAAATTCTTAAATGGCACCAATTTACTTTGATTATGAATTTTAAAGTTTTCATTGGTACGAGCTTCTTATTGATATAAAAATGAGATGAATATTGTTACTCTCATAGGCATTGTACCAGTATAACACATTTAGGAATACAAGGCTTAGACCCAGTCCTTCTTTAACATTTTTAACTGATTTGAGATGGACAGCCTGTGAATTAAGGGACTATAGCAAATTCATGATTTGGACTTTATTGTTAGGGTGTTTCCTATGTTTTATTTAGAGATAGATAAGTGGAGTTAACAAACAACAGTCCAGATTACCTTACATGGATAGTTGGTTTTCAAAACATCAGAAATCCACAGAATTGATGTGACAAACATTTCTGTATTAATGTTCATTTTGATTAGAGACCTGTCTGCTTCTGACAGCTTCCTATATTGAATTCTAAGAAGAAATTGAGCATCTTTGGAGTTACTCCAGTTGTGGTGAGACAGCCACTAGACAAGAATTGCCTCTTTCCATCTACAGACAAATTACTGTCCAGAAAAGGACACACTTGCAGAATAGTCGACTGATTATATCTGCCTAGATAGAGTAATCACCCCTTAATAATTCTGCATCACTAAGGTCTGTCAGAAGATCCTGGGCCAGAAGGCGGAAGAACAGATGCTCCAACGTTTTGAAGTAGAGGGAGTGTCCAGGTGTTCAGAGGTCTCTATAAATTGGCTAAGTTTTAGAAGCTATGTTTTGTGCTTCCCACAATTATAGTTAACTCAGTCATTCTGGATTTCTGACGGGGTTGAAAACTTATAGCCACATAGCCAATCCTGGCTATTTACCTTGAGAGAAAAGATTTGAGTGGATGGCCGTCAGCTGACATTCATCCTAAAGCCAGGTTCAGAACTAAATGTTTTAGTTAGGATAGATGACAGAGGTGCTGGTTAGTCAACAAAATGATAGACTGGGTATTAGGACTATCTTGTACCTCACCTGTACAAATTGGCATAATTATGCTCTAATTGTATTTTGAGAGAAAAGTTTCATTTTAACAGGAAGGGTGATATGTAGGAGGAGCTAAGGTGGAAGGAGTACTGAGAGGAAGAGAAGGAGTAAGGAGAGGAGGAGAATAAGGAGAGGAGAAGCTAGGTGATGAAAGAGAGAAAGAGGGAGGAGACAGGGAGGCAGATGTTCATGTACCAGTCAAAGATAGTTGATATATCTAGGTTGGGTAGTGGGTTACACCTCTGATCGAACAATACCAAACTTATAAAGCCTATGATTAACATTTTTAAAAAATGTATAAATGCAAAAAGAAAAAGGGTGCATGGGATAGGGGTATTCTAAGGGGGGCATGGGGAAAGGGGATGGCATCTGAAGTGTAAATAAAATATCTAATAAAAATGGAAAACAAACAAACAGAAAAAAGATATAGTCTAGGACCAAGTGGAAAATCTTCAATGATTCTGAGTATTTTCCTATTTTACATAATGATAGATAAGGTTAGGAATTCATATCATATATATATATATCATATATAAGTATGCATATATATACATATATATGAGATATATATATGTGTGTGTTTGTGTGTTATATATTATCTCTCTATCTACATATAGATACAAATATAGGTATATCTATATCTAGATGTAAGTGCATATATATGTATATGTATATATGATGGATAGATAATAGATGACAGATATAAAAGATAGATGTGTATAATCATTTCAAGCTGAAACAACTATACAAGTAAAATGCAAGTATAAATGTACATTGCAACTGTGTCAAAACTATTCAACTGCTCAAGAAAACAAACAACATCCAGTGTTCTTTTCTCTTGTATCCTCTATTGACTTACTGCTACATTCTACTCTCTCTTGTCTAGCCTGAAATATTTTTGTTCTACATTTTTCTGCTGAAGTATACCTTCTCATTATGCAGAGTTTTAGTTAAACATAATCCTTGGTGATGTTCCCTCTATTCTGGCCGCTCTCTTTTATTGTTCCTTTACTTCTCTTAATAACTTTTAGTGTTTTTGCTTTTGTTGCTATCTTGAGGCAGGGTCTTACTGTGTATCCCAGGTTGACCATCAACTCACATGTAATCCAGACTGTCTTGAAATCATGACAGCTCTCCCACATTTATAAATATGTGCTCTTATTCTCATTTCCTTTTTGTGAGAATAATCCATCTATTCCTGAATTTCATATCATGTTTTTCTGGAAAGACCACAGTGATCATGTATTTAATTAATATTCCTGCCCCATATATCTCCTTTTTTACAGACCTAGAAGAAAATGGTTGGCCTACCCAGGTGTAGAATATGAGGTTGTTTAATGGTTCTTTAAGAGGTTGTTGGGCTAGTTTTGGCAAAGTCACAGAAGAAGTTACAAAAGTCATGAGCTGGTAATGTGGGCTGTTTTCACAGGTTTGCAGTTGCCAGGATCCAAAGGGATGTGGGGAGCAGGAGTGGCAATCTGTACAAGTGTTGGCAAAAAAATATTAAAAATACAAATCTCCACTAATCCTGAGGGCTTCTTCAAAATGACAAAAAACAAACAAACTAACTAAGTAATATTTATTCTTCTATAAACATTAAACTTTAATGTGGTATACATCACAGTCAATACCCAGAGAAACTGTAGACAAAAATATCATTCTTTAATACATGACTACGTCTATACAACCATTAAGTATACAGTCTCAAGAGAATGAATAGTGTGCCCTCAGTAAGGGTTCTTGACAATGTTTCTTGTCACACAAAGCTCATCATAAATACACCTTGTTATTGAGATAAAGTCTGTGTTAATTAATAATATATTATGGAAAAAATAAATTGCCTCATGTCATTATGAGAGGTGAGACCTTTGTAACTTTAGTGAAATACACAGTAACATCAGGTCATTTCATTTCACAGAATTTTGATAATAACATTGTTTTTTCTTGACTACATTTTGAAGCAATGCCCCCAGGTTCTTATGAAAGATATTTTTTTTTTTTGTGAGAGAGCTGGCAAGAGGCTAATCCAACTCTTATTGAAAAATTACATGCATTGAAGAAAGAGATAAAACATATACTTAGATGTTTTCTTTAGTAAATAAATACTCTAAAAGAAAAGACATGAAAGAAGGGAAGTTTTTTAATTCCAACAAGGGGGATAAAGTATTTTGTCTTTCATTTGTATTTACCATGTAGTTGAAAGATCATCCATAGTATCATATCAAAGATGCTGAAGAAAATGATACAATGGCCTCATTCCTTTTACAGCCTCTAGACATCTTTCTTGTTCCTTCCCACAAATACCTTTGCAATTGCTTTAAGGGGACCAAGAATCAGAAGCAAATAAAAACCTACTTTTACCTTTGTGCTTAGCATGAACTTTAATTCATTTCTGATGCTATTATGATATGACAGAGATTGGGTAACTTTTTTAAAAAGTGGTTTGTTTGACATTGAAAGTGCACCCCTGTAATCATAGCATTGGAAGTTGGAGCCTAATGCATGAGGATCATAAGTTTAAGGCCTTTTTTTTGGCATAGCAAGAATCTGCTGAGAAAAGAGAAAATACATCTGTTCAACTCAGATATCATTTTTTCTAGAGAGAAAACGTCTACATGAACGATTTAGTTCTAAAGTTCTGGGTCTGGCAAGGTTAAGGTCCTCAATTACATCACCTAAGACTGAATGACAGCATGGCAGGGGAACATACGTGTGAGAAGGAGGGATTGCATTTCAAGAAAGAAAACAGAAGGGACAGGGAAAGCAGGTTCTTACTGGGCTTTTTATAATAATCATTCATGAATATTAGCAAGAATCTCTCAAGAACAATATCAGTCCCTCCCAAGACTAGAAGTCCTACTGCCCTTCCTTTGCCTCTACACTTAAAGGTCCTAGTATATTTGAATATTGTCATTCTGGACATTTAAGCTTCAAATTCATGAACCTTGATGTAGAAACCAAAATCATATGATGAAGTTGGGTATTGCAAGAGAGAAAGCAGAGTAAAATATAGTACAAGGGAAAATTATACATGAGGAATATATATTTCTTGGTCTACGTCACTCTAACCCCAAAAGCAGTTGGTGCATAATTTTTAAAGAAACTTCTTAGAAATTGAAAAAATTACATGTATATAGGTCAGAGTTTAACAAGTAAAAGCATCTTTCTAACATGCCAAGTTGTTTTGTTGGAAGACTATATCAGTGGCAAGAACTTATCTCATACTTCCATTTATCCTTAAAATAATGTCTTGTGTTCTACTGGTATCTCACACTAGAGAGAGGGAGAAATCAATGTTTGTATTGAATGGTGGAGCTTCTAAGGGGCAGGCAGTACTCATAAACTGGACTATGACTATTTATCATATGACTATTTATCATAGTCAGTTGCTGATAAATAGGAGAAATCATGAGTCTGAAGTCAAGAGGTTCATTATATGTCTCTATTGAACATAATCCACTAGAAGCAGAGAATAAAAGAAGCCCATTAATGCCATTTACTTAGCCAACCTTCTTGGCAGAGAGAACACTAGGGACTATATTAGGCAATGCAGACTAACAATGTTCATTTGCCCCATTTGTTACCCATCTTCAAAACTATAGCTCAAGCAATCTTACTAGAATTTCAGGCAAATCACACATTTTCTAATTACAAATATGTCTACTACTTTTGCCTTTTCAGTATCACAAGTAGAAACAAACTTTGTTAAGGACAGATAAACTTTTCATCTGGCAATATGTGGAGAATAATTGTGCTGTGATAAACTAAAAATGCTATATAAATATGTAAACATGAAGATTTTATGGAAAAGAACATTTGAACATTGAATTAAGTTTATGCCCCTATGCAGTTTTGTATCTTTGAAAATGTGAATATATTAATCTGTTCTGGTTTCTACATTAAACATACATAATATAATAAATGATAGATCTCAACACTTAGAGCAAGTGTAATAAAACCAGTGATGTCTTCATATTAACAAAATTCACCATGTCTAGGTGTGATCTGTTATTTTAAAAAATACTATTGACTTATTACTTAAAGGCAATTTATAACCCTTTAACTTTAAATATCTGTTTAATATAATACCCATACTAAAGATTACTATTTTTAAATACCTGTGGTAATGTATACTGTATAAAAAGCAATTTCTTTGTTCAATCTACAGATGTATGCTCATCTCTGTGATGGATAATGGTATATTAAAACCACAAATATGGAGTGTAATTCCTTTTCTCAGGGAGATCTGAGTGTAGTGTGAGTTGTATGTTCTAATAAATACCTAAAAATAAAGGTATAAACAGGCATAGTATATATTCTCCTGGAAGGAAGCTAATTTATTCCTCTGGAATAAATGCTTCCAAAGGATGCTATTCAAATGGATCTTGAACACCAGCAGGCTGCAACAGATGGAGAGGTTGGTATACAGGTTGGTGACATTTGAGAGGTTGCGGTTTATTTTAGTAGCTACTGGTAGTAATAAAACATTAAGCTCACAGAAAATTTGATGAGGAATACAAGGTCAAATGGACAGCAAAAGCCAAACAAGGTGACATTTATTTGTAACTTGAAAGAGTTTGTTCTTAATCCTGAAGGGGATGACAAGTCCTGAAATTTTAATGTTAAATTTACCCTTAAAAGACATAAATTCTCACATAAAGTGCATGCCTAACTACATGGGCAACCAGAGGTCAGACGAGCAATTTGAAGGCTATTACCATTACACGGTGAGAGCTGTGTCAAGATTAAATGTTTGCCTATGGAAAGAGGGGGACAAAAAACCCAGAGGCTTTCTTGAGCTACTTCATAAGGCCTTTCTTATAAACATAGGGCATGACACTGGGCTGAGAAAGGATGGATATTCTATAGAAGCTCATGTAATTACTGTGTGCAACTGGATGCTTAACAAAAACATAGGGATTCCAGAAAAATCTTGAATTTAGCAAGAAAACAAAGAAATGATGACTAGGGTCTCAAATACTTGTTACTGAAAAATAAGCCTCCTATTCTGAGTGCATAAAATATGAACCATCCTTTATATGCTTGGAATCTGTGGGGTGAGGAACTCAGCAAAAACCCAGCAGGGAAAGTTTGTATATCTCCCACAGTCTTCATGATTTCAGCTGGCATCCTCTGAATGGCTGAAGATGACTCAAGCAGCTGTCCAAAACATCTGGAATAGAATGTCCCAAATTGATTTTTTGTCAAAAAGTATTTTACATGCATGAAAACTATCATGACCCTAAAGTGTTTATTAATGTATAATGCAACCACCAATACTCATGATATTAGAAAGTAAAAGAAAACATTTAAAGTACTAATGCATTTAAAATAGCAAGGACAAGTTCCTTAAATGCTTTCATTTATAACTGTAGGTATTAATATATATATATTTTGAAAACTAAAGTACTGGAGAAAGTGTCATTGTTTCGCATGTCATTATTTTTCATTCATACAAAAACCTTTAATTCCTGACTTAATGAGGAACATACAGTAAAGCGGAAACTTAAGGCTTCTTTGGAAAATCACTTGGATGGTGTTTTGCCGGGGCAAATACATAAAGAAAGTTTTGTTGAAGTGGAAACAGGTGTGAAAGGCTAAAGCCGACTCATGAAGGAAAGTTTGGCTGAAGCAGACAGAGGATGTTCTGCTAAAGCAGGCACATGAAAGGACATGTGATGAAGGAGTCTTTGCTAATGACACACATGTATTGGTCTGCCTTACATTGCATAGTTCTGGTGCTATACTGCAGTCTCTTTCCTCTTCCACAGACTCGGACTGACTGGATTCATGTGTGGGAGCAAGGCACATGGAAAGCATGTGATGTTTGGAGGTTATAAATAGGACTGCCTGGAGTGACAGAGACAGAGCTTGGCTTGCTGGTACAACTACCTCTTCGAGGCTCATGGGTCTCTCATCTTTGTTGATCTTCACTTCACTGAAAGAGGCACAGCCAAGAACTTCTCCTGGTGTCCCTCTGGGTCCCTCTTACTGACTTGATCAAGGCTGAAGCCTGGCTGTCTCTTCTAAGTCATGTCACTGCTGTTGCTAACCTGACTCTACCAAACTGGACTGCTGGTGTATCCATGAGGTGTTTGAAAGTGGATCGAGCTGCTGCTGACTGCTAATCTCTGAATTGAACTGACAACACAGATCAGAGTTGCTTCAAAGAACCTTTCTAATTATGTCCACTTTCCCTATATCCTTTTTTTTCAATTACCTCTGGTGGGTGGTTGGTTACAAGGAAGGTTAAAGCATTTAAGAACCATAATTAAAAATGGGATTTGAAAAAATTAAAGTTACAATACAGCTTTTCATATTTGTTTCCATAGCATGACAATGTTGCAAATTGTCATGAAGACTGAGATGAAGAAAATGTGATTTAACAGAGATACTAAGTTGGAAAAAGAGGGGTGTTTTCTGCCATTTTATATTGATGAATATTCTACTTTGATATGACAGTGAAATTTGAAACATAGGTTCTAGGAACTCAGTTGCAGTGTAACATCTGAAATTGGGTCAGTAAACTTAAGTCTCCAGTTGTTATATTAAATATCTATTAATGTATTTTTGCACATGAGTGGATTGTGAAGAGACATATTATCCATGAGCTGTTTCTGTTTTGTCATGCATAGGTCATGAAAAGTAACTTTTATTCTCCAGTTGTAGTTGTTGTCTGGGAGGCTTACTGCTTCCATCTGCTAACCAAGGCCAAGTCCTGGAAGCTTCTAGCATTTGTACAATCTAATCTAGTCTTAAACTATTTTCAGCCTCTGAGACATGCAGCTGAATAAGCTTCCCTTTTCTTGTTCTTTCTGAACTCTAGTTGGCTGGTTCAAATTCTTAGATCTGGCTCAAATTCCTCTACCAGATGACTTATTCAATTTGGCTTTTCTACAAGCCTCTGAATTCCTCTGCTTTGTCTCAAACTAACTCTAGCAATCTTTTCTAATCTTTTGTCTTTTCATTTTCTTTCTTTCTGTCTTTACCTATGTCTAACTTGTTCTCTCTTCAATCTGTCTCTGTAAAACTGCCTCCTTCTCTGCCTCTGTGCTGCTCTACTCTCCCTCTCAACTCCACTGTGCTGTTCTACATGATGTCTACAGTTCTGTGCTGTGCTCTCTTCTCCTTGTACTGTCTGTGTCTCCCATAAGTAGCTTCCCTTTCCTTTCTCTTCTTTTGAGAGTTGGCATATCCTATTCTGCCAAACCTTTCTCTTATTCATTTTTTCTGCTACTCAATTAACTATGGGCTATATGGGTTCTTTGTATGCATGCACATGTCTAATTCTTTCTCTCTGTCTTTCTCTTATTCTTTTTAATCTCTCTGTACTCCATTCTTGGCTAACTCTCCTACTCCATTTACTCTCCATTGTTCTTGCCATCCCTTCCTCCTTCTACAAGTATATGTTTCTGTATATGACTTTATCTCTTTTATTGAGGATGCTAATATGACTAGGGCACATCAATAGTTCCAATATCCTGACACCTTGTTTCAAACACAAACAGATTATGAAGAGTTTATTAGAGGCAAAAATTTTAGCATCTCAATTTTCAAGGGACATGATCATTCTCATAATAATAACAAAATATACACACACATAAGAATGCATATGTAGACATTCTTAGCTTCAAACATAATATTTCAATAAAGAATACTGAAAGATGATGCTTTTATAAAATTAACACATTTATTTATTGTCTAGAATACACTTGAGTAGGACCAATACCTTCTAAATGGTAAGGAATTCAGAGGCTGCTTAGCTTGTCATGCTTCTTTTCTCTTGACTTGTGCTATAGAAATAAAAGCTTCAGCATCTGTGATGTGTGTACCTGGCCAGTTGTTGACCTAGCAGAAAAAGACAAACAGTGAACTAATCAAAGAAGAGACTTTGATTTCACAGCCCATTTCAGAAAAATCTCAGATGCTATTGGAGGTCCACGAACTACACCTTGAAACATTGAGAACCATTGATTTTGGCTTACACAACAGGACAGAGAAGATTCCTTCAACTGTGATGATTGACAGGTATGACTAGGCTTGACCTTTCTTTACAGCTTGGTTTTCTTTAATATGAATCTTCATGTTAGAGACCCTCAAAAATATGAGTGAATATTTCTGGGTGTCCTTTTATGACATCATTTCTGTAGTAAATTTATATTTTCTTGTTTGAGTAGCCTGCTTTCAAAATAAAGTACAGTTCTTACCCTAAAGGGAATAGGGAAATATTTGAGCCACATATTATCAACCACAGCTGGGAACAAGAAGTCAGATTGCTATGACTAATGTGTTCCAGTATCCAAGTAGTTGTGTCAACTCACAATCACAGAACAAAAACAGTTATAAATTAAGAAATTTTTTTCCATATACAATAGATGATGTCTCCAAAAAGCAGACAAATTTCTGGTACAGATTATAAGCATTACTTATTGACAGTTTGAGTTTTTGATTAACGGAAGTTTATAATCTCTTAATACATTTCAAACATTTTATCTGACAGTTGAAAAATGTTAGGACAGTCACAGAAGTGAGCAATTTAGATGGCTATCAAAGGGATTATAGATATGTTGGCTGTGGATCAGCAACATTCAAAATCACCACAGCCTTGAAATTCTATATCACAGGCATGGCTTTTCCCTGGAGTCCTTAGTTTGTATCACTGTAATGAAGAAGAGATCAGATCTCTGATTCTCATTGCCAAGATAATTTAACAATGACTGTCTGATTGTTTCTATTCTTTTGTTTTTATTGTGTTTTTCTATATTTTCTTTTAACTTTGCAAAGTACGCTCACTACTCTGAAGAACACTGACAAACTCTCCTACTATTGTGACGTATGACTCTCTTCCTGTAAGTTCTTTCTAGGTATCAATAAAAGGCTCCAGTCTCAGCAAGTTGGTGCAGGTCCTTCTCTTGATTCAATGATAGGTAGTCTACAGGGACCAATTATCTGTTCCTTATTTACCCAACCAGCTAACCTGTAATGGTTTTATCTGACACAATTGCACAATCAGAACTTCAATCCTTCAAGAGAATGAATAGCCAGAGTGCTTTAAAAACACATAGCTGATAAAAATATACATGTTTACCTACACACACACACACACACACACACACACACACACACACACAATGAGGATACATATAAGATGACAAAGACATCAAAAATTTACTCTGGATATGTAACATCTCTGGAGATTCAGTCTTAAGATCTGCAAACAAAGTAGTTGAGGACACACACGGTCCCTTTAGAGCCTGGGAGACCATAAACCATGATACATAGAGCTGTGGCTTCAGCCTCTGTCTTGTTCTGTTCAGACTTGCATTGAATAGTAGGATGCCACCCATTTTGAAGACAATCTTTTTCTTCCCAATTAACCCAAGTGCTAATCTTTGCTAGAAAGACCCTCTCACACACATACATACACACAAATAATGTTGAATCAACCTGTTTGCCCACCTGTGGCTCAGTTAAGTTGACAGATAAAGTTAACATTCTCAGAGGGAAGATAAAAGAGTCACATGTCATTACTAATACTAATATTTGTCAGAGTTATTTGCTTTGGTGGCTCTGCTCAATAGGTTTTCATTATACTGGCAGATCTCATTTCTCAAATAAACCAACCTGTCTATGTATCTGAGTAAATTCCTGCCTACTTTCCATCCACAAAAGCTTATGGATCAAAATCTCTTTTTCGTCTGTTATCATTCAGCATTTTTCATGCAAGTATCAACTTTTGCAATCCTTTCTCCCCTATGTGTTGAGAGCATAATATGAGAAGGCCACTAGGCTGTTGAACTAAGATACACATGGTCCCTCCTCTTTAGGAGGTATGAGCACATTTGATGGCTTTTCATCATTGAGAATCAGCCCATAAAAGAGAAGTACAGTATTTTATGGAACCTATATTAGAGTTTGTAGACTGTTCTAAATGATCAATGGAGTCATCCTGAAGGAGGTAGCATTTTATGAGAGATGTATAAACATCAGCTTCAGTGTGTGTGTCACTCCAATAATATAGAGTTCCATATGTTGAGAAAAAATTGATGCATTTAGATAGCTGATGGTTAAGTTTAACATATGTCTAAAGGAATGTTGGCCTGAGCAGTTGTCACACAAATGAAAAGATCACAGTTTAGATCCCAAGAATTCATAAATGTGCTGGTTGGGTAGAGCAATCAGACAGTATTTAATTTTAGGAAAGAAGAACAAGGGATCCCCAAAGCAAACTTTCTGATTAAGGAAACTAGACATATCATCAAGTTCTGGATTTGATTGCTAGACCTTGTGTCAATGAATAAGGTAGAAGAGCGATGTAGGATGAATCACAGCATGAGCTTCAGTTATGCACATGTACCAATGTACAACATCTTCACACATGAAAATATACAAATGTACAACACACACACGGGGGAGTGGGGTTGATTGTTTGTTTGTTTCTTTGTTTGTTTTTAAATCCTAATCATTTTATCTTACCACATAAAGACTCTTGAGCCAGATGCTGGGGTAAAAGCCTACTAGCAGAGAAAGCACCCAGCTGAGATTCTTCCTCAACCAACATCCCAGAAGAAAAAAAGCTCATTCTCTTTATCTACACTGTCTTAAAAGCCATTCAAAGACAATGTACCTTTTTAAAAAATTTCACGGGTGTCTCTCTATCCATCCTCCAGACTTCCTCCCCCTCCGTGTTTTTTTTTCTGTTTATTCCCTTTCAACAGGTTGCTTGCTCTGCCCCTTGACCTATGATTGACTTTATTCAATATTGTTTACAGTAAACAGAAGTCTCTTTCAGATAAAAGGTATGTGTGTGCTAAGGCTGAGCCACATCACAACTAGAAACATATTTATTCAGTACACAATCTCATAATATGATCAAACAATCTATCACACTTTTGGATTAAGGGTGTGTGCTAGGGTTGAGCCATACTACAACTAGAGACAATGTTTTCAGGTATACAATCTCAGCATTCATGGTGTGATCAAATATTCTACCAAACACACACACAGAGAGAGAGAGAGAGAGAGAGAGAGAGAGAGAGAGAGAGAGAGAGAGAGAGAGAGAGAGAAGCTGGGAGGGAGGGAGGCAAGGCAGGGAGGGAGGGAGGGGGGAGGGGAGGCGGGGCGGGGCGGGGCGGGGCGGGGCGGGGCAGAAATGCCCTTCTGTTTCTGTGGTAGCAGTTGCCCTTATTATAATGCAGTCCTTATGAGGCTAGCTCTATAATAGCAGAATTGCCATTGTGGTATTGGTAAGCACACATATGCTTGTATGAGTGATTACTCCTCCACATTTGATCTCTTTCATAAAAAAAGAATAAGAATTACTATTGAAATAAATAATAATGAGGATCAGAGCTTATGGTTATGGGCCTAGTGCCTGTGATTAAATATTTAACAAGCTTCTATTGGAAGTGTGAATTTTCAGGGATTTATTGTTCTGATATAAAATTCACTAGGATTAAACTAGGCAGTCTGCAACTTTTTATTTTCTAAATCGGTTTGCCTGTTTTATGGTATGAAAGTTTAAGGAAAGAAAAAATAATAATGTTTCTAGTTTCAATTACATCCCAGTTCCTTTCACTCAGTGACTGTCTGACTTTAAAAAGTAATAGTAATAATGAATGAAGAGATAGGTTTATAACATGCATTTTATGATAGAAAATGAAAGCACAAGATAGGTATTTTGTAATTGGACGGGTTTATACTAACTATATTTTCTTCTCCACAATAATTTTGTGTGCTGTAAGTAAACTGGGGCTCATTCTGTGGTATGAAGCTAGTGACAATTTTGCATCATCAATTGATTTTATCTTCATAAGTAAGCAGATAGATGTTTCAATTTTGGGTTATTTGTAACTCCTAGATTTTATTTTGATCAAGAATTATAATAGATCTTTTGAATAGCATGGTTTATTTTGTTTTGCCCCCAAATTTAAAACTATTATTGCAGGATGCTTTTGAAAAGTAATTAATTCAAAATACTATTGATCTAAAAAGGTTATATCCTTTACTTCTTTGATAAAATTACAAATTAGTTTGAAAACTTAAGGGATTTTTCAAATTTTTACGATTAACTGTAAAACAATGAAAAATGAAAATCCAAGAACAGCATTATCTGGATGGACATATATCCTCACCAAATGTTTCTTACTTAAGGCAATGGATTCAGTATATCTGAAGGTATACTTTAACAAATAATTTTTAACTTCATAAAATATCCATGAATACCTTCTATGAGAAATCTTCTCAGAAAAAAATATATTGGAAACCTGAAATACATTGAATAAATATGGAACATTTATGAGTTTAAAAAATGGAGTTAGAGAGATGGATCAAAAAGTAAAACTTAGAAGCATAAATCTGACACACAGAATCCAAAGAAAGAAACAACTTCTGAAAGTTGTTCCCAATGGAGGTATAAGTCAGATAGAGCTTGCTGGTGAATGGACACATAAAAAGACTAAGTACATAAATGTTCAATCACTGTTTTTTTTTTTTTTTTTTTTTTTTTTTTTACATTGAAACACTAAGTATTTTTGTGTGTCTTTATTTTTTTCTATTTTAATTTTTATTGGTTATTTTATTTTATTAATTTCAAATGCTATATCCCTTACCCATCTTCCACTTTGAGAGTTACCTTTCCCATCCTGCCTCTCCTCCGCTTCTATGAGGGTGCTACCCCACTCACCCACCCACCGGCTCCTGCCTACCCACCATAATATTCCCTCATTCTGGGCAACGAACCTTCCTAGGACAAAGGGCCTCTTTTCCTACTGATGCCAGATAAGGCAATCCTCTGCTTCATATTTAGCTGGAGCCATGGGTCCCTCCATGTGTACTCTTTGGATAGTGGTTTAATCCTTGTGAGCTCAGGGGAGGAGGTATCTGGTTGGTTGATAATGTTGTTCTCTTTATGAGATTGCAAACCCCTTCAGCTCCTTCAATTATTTCCCTAGTTTCTCCATTGAGGTTTCAGTGCTCAGTCTGATGGTTGGCTGGGAACATCCACATCTGTATATGTCAGGCTCTGGCAGAGCCTCTCAGAAGACAGCTAATCAGGCTCCTGTCAGCAAGCACATTTGGCATCCCACTTAGGTGTTTGCACATAGTATCCCACTTAGGTGTTTGCAGATAGGAGGCATCGCTAGGTGGGAGAGTCTCTGGATGGCCTTTCTTCAGACTCTGCTCCACTCTTTGTCCCTGTGTTTCCTTTAGAAAGAAGCAATTCTGTGGGTTTTTTTTTTTTTTTTTTTTTGATGGGTAAACCCATCCCTCAACCAGGGGGGGGGGCAGTGTCTATCCTCTGGATATGGTCTCTGCATATTCTCTCTCCCCTTTGTTGGGTATTTCAGCTAATGTCATTCCCACTGGGTCCTGGGAGCCTCTTGCTTTTGTGGCATCTGGGACTGTCTGATGGTTACCCTCAATTCCCATCCCCCACTGCTACACATCTCTGTTCAATTTCCTGATCCTCTGTACCTCTCCCCTCTTTCCTTCCATACCTGGTCCTGCCCCACTTTTTCCCTCCTCCTTTCTCCCTCAAGTTTCTCCTACCCTGTATTTTCCACGATTATTTTCTTCCCCCTTCTAAGCAGGACTGAAGCACCAACACTTTGGTCTTCCTTCTTAGCTTCATATGGTCTGTGAGTTGTATTGTGGGTATTCCAAGCATTTTGCTTAGTATCCAGGTATCAGTGAGTACATACCATGTGTGTTCCTTTGTGACTGGGCACCCTCATTCAGGCTAATATTTTCTAGTTCCATCTATTTGCCTGTGAACTTCATGAAGTCATCATTTTTAATAGCTGAGTGTTTATTTATTGGATATTAGCTCTCTATTACTCCATTGTATAAATGTACCACATTTTCAGTATCCATTCTTCTGTTGAGAGACATCTGGGTTCTTTCTAGCTTCTTGATATTAGAAATAAGGCTGCTATGAACATGGTAGAGCATGTGTGATTGTGGTATAGTGGGGCATCTTTTGGGTATATACCCAAGAGTGGTATAGCTGTGTCTTCAGGTAGATCTATTAACAGTTTTCTGAGGAACCACCAGAGAGATTTCCAGAGTGGTTGTACCAGCTTGCAATCCAACAATGGAGGAGTGCTCCTCTTTCTCCACATGCTCACCAGCATCTGCTATAACCTGAGTTTTGATCTTAGCCATTCTGACTAGTATGAGATGGAATCTCAGGGTTATTTTGATTTGTAATTCTCTGATGATTAAGGATATTGAACACTTCTTTAGGTGCTATTTGGCAATTCGAGTTTCCTCAGTTGAGAATTTTTTGTTTAGCTCTGTACCACATTATTAATAGGGTTATTTGGTTGTCTAGAGTCTAATTTCTTGAGTTCTTTGTGTATAATGGATGTTAGCCCTGTGGGAATGGTAAAGATCTTTTCCCAATTTGTTGGTTGCCATTTTGTCCTGTTGACAGTGTCCTTTGCCTTACAATTTCATGAGATCCCACTTGTCTATAGTTGATCTTAGAGCCAGGGCCATTGGTGTTCTGTTTAGGAAATTTTCCCCAGTGCTGATGTGTTTGAGGCTCTTTTCTAATTTCTCTTCTAATAGATTCAGTGTGTCTGGTTTTATGTGAAGGTCCTTAATCCACTTGAAATTGACTGTTTTAGTTTTTTAAGGTTATAATATAAATACAAAAATTCTCCTTTCCCTTTCCTCTCTCCAAATACTCCCATATACCCTTCCCTGTTGTCTTTTAAAATCATGGACTCTTTCTTCATTAATGTTTTTTTTATTTTATACAATTTTTTAATGTTAATCAAAGGATTTATAAGTTTGGTAATGCTCAATAACAAGATGCCAATACAATCAGAAGTGCAACCCAATGCCCAACCTAGATATATCAACTATCTTTAACTGTCGGAGACACACAAACATTCACCTCCATGTCACCCCCACCCTCTTGTCACCTAGCTCCTCCTCTCCTTCTTCTCCTCCTCTCTTTATTCCTCCTCTTCCTCTCCTTACTCCTCCCACCTTAGCTCCTCCTACATATCACCCTTCCTGTTAAAATAAAACTTTTCTCTCAAAATACAATTAGACCATAATTATACCAATTTATGTCAGTAAGGTACAAGATAGACCATCATCTTGTTGACTAACCAGAACCTCTGTCATTTCTCCTAAATAAAAGACTTAGTTCTGAACCTGGCTTATTGCTTGGCTTTAAAATGAATGTCAGCTGAAAACCATCCTCTCAAATCTTTTCTTTCAAAGTAAATAGCCAGGATTGGCTATGAGACTATAAGTCTTCAACCCCGTCAGAAATCCAGAATGACTGAGTTAACTGAAATTATGGGAGGCACAAAGCATAGCTTCTAAAACTTAGCCAATTTATAGAGACCACTGAATACCCAGACAGTCCCTATACTACAAAACATTGGAGCATCTGATCTTCAGCCTTCTGGCCCAGGATCATCTGACAGACCTAGTAATGCAGAATTATTAAGGGCTGATTACTCTGTATTAGGAGCTATAATCAGTTGACTATTCGACAAATGTGTCATTTTCTGGACAGTAATTTGTCTGTAGATGAAAAGAGGCAATTCTTGCCTAATAGTTGTCTCACCACAATTGGAATAACTCCAAAGATGCTCAATTTCTTCTTAGAATCCAAGACAGGAAGCTGTCAGGAGTAGACATGTCTCTACTCAAAATGAACATTAATACAGAAATATTTGTAATGTCAATTCTGTGGACTTCTGACATTCTGAAAACCAACTATCCATGTAAGGCAATCTAGACTGTTGTCTGTTAACTCCTGTTAACTATTTCTAAATAAAATATATAGGCACAATGCCTATGAGAGTAACAATATTAATCTCACTTTTATATCAATAAGAAGCTCATACCAATGAAAACCTTAAATTTGAAATCAAAGTTAATTTTGTACCATTTAAGAAATTATAACTTCATCTTAATAAAAATTATACATATTTCTACCAATAGGTTATGGCTATGCAAAAAAAAAAAAAAAAAAATCCTAGCTAATCTTCCCTGTTCCAACAAATCCACTACTTTTCCCTAGAAAGACAGCCCAAGATTAACCACTTCAATCCCCAAACCCAGGGAACAGGGGCACCTACTCTTCATTAACTTCTTCAAGCTGATTATGGGCATTGAGATATTAGAAGAGGGGCAGGGCGAAGAGTAAATTGATAAGCCTCTGATGCTGTGTCTTCACTGCATCCAACTGAGATTCCAGGACATCCAAGGTTCAAGCAGTCCTGCTCAGCTTGCTTGATGAGTACATACCAAGGCTGTGCATTGTGCAATATACAATTCTCAAAACAAATTTTAGTATCAAGATCACTTTTTGTTTGAATTCTGGAATCTAGTCTTCTCGTGACCTGCCTCTGTCATGTCTAATCCATATAATTCTGGGACTTTCTATGATGGTGTGCTCCTAACATCTCCTATTCCCACCTCCCTGCTCTCGAATTCCCCAACACTAGAAAATCCAAACTTTCGTCCAGGTTACCTTACATGGATAGTTGGTTTTCAAAACGTCAGAAGTCCATAGAATTGACATTACAAATATTTCTATATTAATGTTCATTTTGATTAGAGACCTGTCTGCTCCTGACAGCTTCCTGTCATGGATTCTAAGAAGAAATTGAGCATCTTTGAAGTTACTCCCATTGTGCGGTGACAGCCACTAGGCAAGAATTGCCTCTTTCCATCTACAGACAAATTACTGTCCAGAAAAGGACACACTTGAAGAATAGTCGACTGATTATATCTGCCAAGATAGAGTAGTCAGCCCTTAAAAATTCTGCATCTCTAAGATCTGTCAGATGATTCTGGGCCAGAAGGCTGAAGATTTGATGCTCCAACGTTCAGTAGTATAGGGGCTTTCCAGGTGTTCAGTGGTCTCTATAAATTGGCTAAGTTTTAGAAGCTATGCTTAGTGCTTCCCATAATTTCAGTTAACTCAGTCATTCTGGATTTCTGACAGGGTTGAAGACCTATAGTCTCATAGCCAGTCCTGCCTATTTACTTTGAGAGAAAAGATCTGAGTGGATGGTTTTCAGCTGACATTCATTCTAAAGCCAAGGGAAAAAAAGCCAGGTTCAGAACTAAATGCTTTAGTTAGGACAGATGACAGAGGTTCTGGTTAGTCAACAAAATGATGGACTGGGTATTAGGACTATCTTGTACCTCACTGGTACAATTAGGAATAACTATGCTCTAATTTCATTTTGAGAGAAAAGTTTTAACAGGAAGGGTGAAGCTAGGTGATGAGAGAGAGAAAGAGAGAGAGAGTGGGGTGGCATGGAGGCAGATGTTCACGTGTCTCCACCAGTCAAATATAGTTTATATATCTAAGTTGGGTATTGGGTTATGCTTCTGATTGAGCATTACCAAACTTATAAAGCCTTTGATTAACATTTTAAAAAATGTATGAAAGCAAAAAGGAAAAGTGGGCATGGGATAGGGGTTTTCTAGGGAGGGGAAATGGGGAAAGGGGATGGCATCTGAAATGTAAATAAAATATAAAAGAAATAAAATTAATTAATTAAAAAAACTAACAAACAAAAAAAGAAGTACAATGAATCAAGTTATATTGAAAACTTAACTTCAAGTGCCCCCTGAAATACCAGCAAGCCAAAGGTTGTGTCAGACACCTCTAACATTTGAGAAGATAAGACAGGCATCTTGTAAATTGGAGAACAGACTTATCTAATCAGAAATGCCATGCTTCAAACTAGTAGTGAAAAGAAAGGATCAAGAAAATGAATTAAGTATACATTCCAGGCAGAAAGTATGGTTGGAGATGGAATTTCAGTGTCCCTTAACAATGATCTCCTTTAGACAATATGGACTTGAAAACAAGGTTAATGAATGTCAGAGGCAGACTTAGTATTGGAAGTCATTTGTATGAGAGCAGATATTGATTTCATTTCTTTGGAAAACTAGGGAATGAAAGGCAGAACACTGAAATGCCATTGAGAAATGTCTATGAAAAGGAAGGAAGTATAAGAGGTAGAGAAGTTAGGAAGCTGGTTCATGGAGGAGTAAGAGCCATGGAAACATCACCTGCTAACATGTATAGGACAGTAAGATTCTGGGATTTTTAGTATTGGTATGAGTATGTGCACCTGCTATGGAGTGCTAGATATAAGATGAAAGATTTGCTTTTTATTTAAAAGGCTTGTAGTTACAAATAGAGTTATAAACTGGGGATTTTCTAGATATTATACAAATCCCCCGGTAAAGCCAACATCGGATAAGATATTGGAGAAAGAATAGAGTTAGGAATAGGTGTATTTTTTTTCTCTCTTTTTTTTTTATCAGTACATAGTTTGTAAGCCTAGTTGCTTATAGCAGATGTGAAATTATTACTCTATTTCCTGAGTCAAACGATATTTCCTTTTGACTTTCGGGAAGATAATTGAATGCAAAGATCAACTGAACTCTGGAGGCAATTAACATCTGATTTAAATTTAGTCTTCCATGGAGCTTGGGTGATTAGACTACCACTTAGCAGAGTTCTATCTGCAGGATAGCCAGGGGGCATGCACACCTGTTATCACTACATCTGGCTTGCCAATATCACTGGTGCTTCACATAAATAAGGCAAGGAAATAGAGAAACAGCATTTCAGAAACACATTGTTATGCTTTCATATGGCATTTTGATAATTTGACATCTTTTTAAATGAATATATACTTGTTAAAATGAATAGTAACACTCAAAGAAAATATGCTAGGCAAGTAATTGAGTCATTATAAAATATAACATTTATCTACAAATTAAAGTATTTTTTCTTATTGTGGATATTAAACCTCTCTCTCATAGGAAAACGAATGGATAGACTGGAAAATTAACTCTACAACTTACTATAAAATGACATATGAAAATAAATTTCTTTTGGAAAGAAAGAGAATATTCAAAACAGAAAGTTCAAAAGGCCCGCTAAACCATAACTTTTATCAATTTATTGGTTTTGCTGAATTATGTTAACCTATAGATTAACTAATATGTCAGCTTATAAACTGAATATTAAAATTTTCTACAAATGCCATAGAAAAGTTTTTTAAACTATTGCCTTTATTGTATGCAGAGAACCTCTTCATAAACTACAATATTGATAGATTATGAAATGTAAGAGAAAGAAAAATATTCTCTCAGTGATATTTGTCAAGTACGTCTTTCTGTGACCTGAGTTATTATGTAAAAATATTTCTTAAGAAATAACTGTTAAATGATATTAAAAGAAAACAAAATACTGGCTATTTCTCTATATAGTCACAACAGCACATATATGAGTTCATTATAGACTATCTAGATAATGTAGATCTTTTTTAACACAAGCACAAAGAAAAACAAAGTTTCAGTTTGTGATGCCAGACAGAATTATAGATTTAATGTTAAGGCGAACATTGCACTCAACAATGACAAGGAAGCAAGGAAGACTTTACCTAAGGCAATTGTGATGAAAGCTGAGGGTGAACCTATTCTCTCTCAACTCAGTGCCACTAAAGCAAAGGCTAGAGCTTATCAAAGGAGAAGCTTGGTGAAGGAGAAGTCATAAGCCATTCTGGATTACTGAGTTTACCTAAAGATAAGAAACTCCTCACCTATGCTGCAGGATAGTGGCACTAAGTTCCTTGAAGAGTGTACAACAAAGGGAAAGTTCCTAGCTCCGAAGAAAGACTATGGGCTGTGAAATATCAGGAGTCTTTACAAAGTTCTACATCTCAGAATTTTGCCATCAGAAAAGGCAAGTTAGGACTTCAAAGTTGAGAAGAAACTTGTCTACTGTTGACTATTCCAATGGATTCAACATCTCAAAGGCCCGAAACTGCTTTCTTTCTGGAGTAGGGGTGTGGGCAAGAAGGGAGAGACGAGGATGGTAGTTCAGCTTCACTGGTATTTAATTAAGGACTTCTTGACTGATCATTGTTCTTCATATTATGGCATAAAAAAAAGCTAATATTCAACTGACTCTATAATTTCCCCCAGAATCAAACAGAACTTGTTGAGCTTTCTCACCAAGCCCTACCAGATTTACTTGAAGGCTAACCTTCAAGCACTTTGTCCTTTCTCTAGTTTCCATTGCCAACTGTTTTTAAAGAGCAGAGAGCACAAGTTGATGCCCGACAACAGGGGAGAGGGGATGGGATGGGAGTTTCTGGGGGTGGGGAAGAAAAGGCAATAATATCTGAAGTGTAAATAAAGAAAATATCCAATAAAATAATGAGAGAGACAGAGAGAGAGAGAGAGAGAGAGAGAGAGAGAGAGAGAGAGAGAGGGAGGGAGGGAGGGAGGGAGGGAGGGAGGGAGAGGGAGAGGGAGCGGGAGAGGGAGAGGGAGAGAGAGAGAGAGAGAGAGAGAGAGAGAGAGAGAGAGAGAGAGAACAAGTTGCTTGTTAGTTGAACACTGCACATAATTTCCACATCACTGTTTCCCCCCTTGCCAGTAGAAAAGCCTCATTGATCTTTTCTCCTTGCTCAGTCAGCCTCAGGCCTGCTTATGGAGACACCTCACCTGTTGTCTGTGTGGTACCACCAGGCACACTCCCTCACTTTGTGCAGACACATGGTTCTAATGCCAAGGTCCGTTTTATTACACATGCTATCCCTTTCTTCCAGTATATCCTAGCATCAGAGTTTCACACTCAGTGTCACCTTCTCTAAGCCCAGTGTTGCTGTGCTGTCTTCCACTGGTCTCTCCTTTTCCTTAGAACTCCATTAAGTATCAACACAGGCATATGGAGTTTCACAGGTCATTCTAGCTTTTCATGACTAGATTACATTCTTCTGTTAAAAGTTAGTAGGTTTATACCTTCCTTTCAGCACAGCAGAATTTTGATGAATACCTGTTGAATTAAAACAAGAATAGTAAATGTCATTTAACACTCTCCTCCCCTTGCTTTGTTTAAGCTTTCTCACTGTGTGTTTTTAATCTTGTGGTTTTTTTTTTTTTACTTGCCTCCTTCCCCATTTTGAATGTTCTATTTTGTTTACCATTTAATTTGCCTGCATTTAATCTGCCTGCTGATGAGAGAGAGAGAGAGAGAGAGAGAGAGAGAGAGAGAGAGAGAGAGAAGGGAGAGATGATCTGGGAGGAGGGGAGGAGATGAAGGAGAAGAACCACAATCAGAGTATATTATATTGTATGAAAAAAAATGTATTTTCAATAAAAAGAATTTGTTTATTTCAAGTGTAGAAATAGTAATTTTGTAATAATCATAGAATATTGTTCTAGAAGAATAGTGATCCTTCTAGGCAGTTTTGGAGTTATCATTTCATAGGAAGTAGTACAGAACTATGTAAAAAATAAAGAACTTTATTGGAGGACAATACAATTGAGCCCCAAATATGCATTTATTCCATTCTATCTGAATGTGTCTGTAGATATGACATATCCAGTTGTTTCAAGTGCCTTCCCCTGTGACTTCCCCACAACTACAGGTGGGGGGTGGAAGCTAAAACACATTCTTTCTCTACTAAGTTAGACTTTGCTAGAGTAATTTATTGCTGCACTAGAATTGAACCAGCTATTCTGATTTAAAAGGAAAAAAAAAAAAAAAAAAAAGGTCATGCCTCAATACTGATCTATTGTGGAGAGACATCATGCCTAATGCAACTCTAAAAGAAAGCATTTGTTAAAGGCTTGCTTACAATTTTAGAGGATTAAACCTTAAACATTATGCTGGGAAGCAGTCAGTCATGGTGCTGGATCAGTAACTAACAGATTTGTATTTTGATAGGAAGGCAGCAGACAGAGAAAGATATTGACCTTTGCATGGGCTTTGAAAGCCTTAGAACCCACCCGTCAGTGATGCACTTCCTCCAACAAGGCTATAACTCTTAAACTTTTCTAAATAGTTCCACTGTCTGGTATCAGGCATTCAAACATAGGAGACAATTGGGGAAATTCTCATTCAAGCTGTAAGAACTGGTTAATACAATTTTGACCATGGATAGCAATGTCATGAACCTCATGAACTTCTGTAACAATGTGGTATTCTTTTCAATATTGCTCTATTTTTTCACACATTTTTTTACACAAGACTATTATGTTGCTTCTATGAATGCAAAGAGCATCATTTCTAATGCTGGCAAGCATGTCAGATCACTGAATAAAAGTGTAACACCTGTGTCTGCTACTTATAACCACAAGAGTTAGATAATCTAGTCTGCCTGTATTCTCATATATTTCAGTGACTTAGAAAATCGAAGCTTTGTTCCCAGATGTCTTATGATAATGCTTTGGGGATTTCAAATAAATACACATTTCATATCTTTCTATCAATTCTACACCCATATTAAACCCAGTGTAATTTTGTACACCTGTTATATGCATTTTAAAGTTAATTTCAAATTCTATATTACCTATCCACACTTGCTTTCAGAGGAAATCACTTTAATTATACTAAAGTAATGATTGCAATATTTCCTGGTTAAAATTTTCATTTACTTAGAATGTAAATTAAATTATATGTTTAAATTAACAGCTTGTGGTTTATGGTGATAAGATTGGATTTGGCAACATTTCTTTCAGGGAAAGTGTAAAAGGCCAGATAGAAGACAGTGAATATGAAAGTGTATTACTTTTATCAATTTTATTGTTACTAATATTTTTCCTTTCAAATATGGCAATTAAAAGCCTTCTTTACAAGTTTCTAAATATGATGATCCATCAAAATTGTCAGTTTCCATGATAATATTAAATGTGTTCTTAAACATTTTTTAATTTTACTGTTTTAATTAGAAATAAAATAATACAAAATAAATATTGTCCTAATGATCCATGCTCAGACTGATCCATATTTTAACATGCTGAACAATATTGTGTATGGGACATGTGCCTTAATGATTCAAAATGATTCTGGAAGATTTGAGTTTTTTCTCTTGATTATAGGAAAAATTTCTATATATTTTCTTCATATTGAGAATTTTTTTAAATCACTATACATAACCTCATCATGTAAAAATATTAAAAGAACAATGGCTTAAGGGTATTATTCTTTTCTGAAAGAATCATTTTACGTACACAGTGATATTATGCAATCAGCCTATTTTCAACTAACTTCTGTAAAAATATATTGTAATTAATTTGAATAAAAATATAGTTCAAGAATTCAAAATACTGCAATACTTACTGCATCTATTACATGGTAGTTAGAAACATTAGTTTGTTAGTTTTTTTACATGTAGTTCCTAGAACTCATGTGCCTGCTTTGACCATCTCATCTTTTTCAGACTTGTTATTCATTTACCAAATAAAAATTTCACTAAGCCTAAAGCTTAGTGCAGAGGTTGGAAAACCATAACTACCCTTGTTCACTACTTTGCTTTCCCTTCTAGGAACCAGAAAACCTTATTAAAGAGTTTCTACAAACATGTGGCACAGATTATTCTACAATCTTTTAATAACATCTGGTAAGTCTACTTCTAATTTTCACAGTCATTTTGACCTGGTTCATTTTCTCTTTGTCATTCATTAAAAAGAATTCAAGTCATTATTTGATATCATAACCATCTGACATTTAGAACTCCAAATCCTATTAAGATTTATTTTGTAAAACAATGAAGATTAAGTTGCTGCACTGAGAAAGGGAAGGAGCAACCCTTGTAAAGTTGAAGCCACATCAGAAATTTTTCTGAACCTTTCATGTAACTTGGTCCAAGTCTAGGAGCCATGTACCCTGAATTAGCAGGAACTGTGAGTTTGAAATTTTTTTTTGTTAAAGAATTATTTAATAGCTCTATGTGAATATAAAAACACTATAGACTTCTAAGATTGCAACCAGAATTAGCCATGAGATCTTGAATCAGGTCATGTTCTTGGTCAGTGGTAAAACTAGAATCCAATACAGATGTTCCAGCTCCAAAACATCTATTGAAACCTCCATCTTTTCCCTCCTATCCACCTTAGCCAATGGGAAAACATATAGGGTGGGGACTACTAGATTTAAGGATGTTATTTGGTAGCTGAAATATATGTTATAACCTTTTGTATTACTTCATCTTTAAAATTCCATTCTGTGTCCTAGGATTCTCTCCATGGTAGTGTTTCAAGACTATTTTTTTTTCATGAAAGCTAAATTAAGAAAATTATGTAAATGTTGCCACTTAAAAGTCTCTAAAATGCTGGATTTATGTGACACACTATTCCTAGAAAATGTTCAGAATTTAGAGTATCAGTGCAGTTCCTAAAGTTATTTCGTGAAGTAGCTACTTCCTTTACTGTTAATCAAGTATCTCCTAAATATCTTTGAACAACACACAGACCCCAGTGCCAAAAACACCACTCTGATGATTCTCACATGACTTTGCATTTCCTTACACCTTAGCGATGTCCAGTACCTTCAAGAAAAAAATGTCATTTAAAAACTGCAGTAATTGGAAATCAGAGGACTTTATAAAACCAGCCAACTCTCCTGTTAACTTAAGAATACTAGCACTCAATAAGATATTAGAATGAGGGTTCCTTCCAGTCTGGGCCAGAGCACTGAGCAGATCTTGGGTGGCAGCTCTGCCCCCAACCTCCAAGAACCCAGAGGAAGCGGGGATCCCAGGCGCTCTACCTCAGGCAGTATCTTAGGTAAGCAGACAACAGGGCCCGACCTAAACAGGGAGTAACTGGGACCCACAAGGACCCAGGAAGTCACTCCCGGCCTGGAACACTGGTTCCATCCGGTCTGGGCCAGAGCACTGAGCAGATCCTGGGTGGCAGCTCTGTCCCCAACCTCCAAGAACCCAGAGGAAGCAGGGATCCCAGGCGCTCTAACTTGGACAATGTCTTAGAAACTAGTTCTCAGATCTGAGGCCTGGACCAGACCTCTGCCAGGTCTACTGTTGTGTGGACCCCGGATTCCACCTGAGACATACTGGAAGGTCCACTCAACCCAGAGCCACAGAGGAACAACTGAACTCAGATCTTCAGACAACATATCCTGAGATATTCTAGAGGAGACACTGCACCCAGAACAGCAGACACCTAGCTGGACTGCTACCTTGGAGGCACCATATCCTGAGGCATCCTAGAGGTACCACTGTAATCAGTGCAGCTGGAAAAGATCACAGAGACATATGGACCCCTAGGAGATCAGACACAAGCTAGATAACTGGAAAGGCAGGCTTCAGTCAGAGACAGCAAGTATAGGCAGCACTAGAGTTAACCAGATGGCAAAAGGCAAGTGCAAGAACGTAAGCAACAGAAACCAAAGTTACATGGCATCATCAGAACCCAGCTCCCCCATCAGAGCAAGCCCTGAACACCCCATCACACCAGAAAAGCAGGATTCAGAATTAAAATCACTTCTCATGATGATGATAGAGGGCTTTAAGAAAGACATAAATAAAATTCTCAAAGAACTTAAGGAGAGCACTGGTAGACAGATAGAAACCCTTAAAGAGGAAACACAAAAATCCCTTCAAGAATTGCAAGAAAATGCAACCAAACAGGAGAAGGAATTAAACAAAACCATGCAGGATCTAAAAATGGAAGTAGAAACAATAAAGAAATCACAAAGGGACAATACCCTAGAGATAGAAAACCTAAAAAAAGGATCAGGAGTCATAGACACAAGTATCACCAACAGAATACAAGAGATGGAAGAGAGAATCTCATGTGCAGAAGATACCATGGAAAACATTGACACAACTGTCAAAGAAAATGCAAAATACAGAAAGCTACTAACCCAAAATATACAAGAAATCCAAGACACAATGAGAAGGTCAAACCTAAGGATAATAGGTATAGATGAGGGGGAAGACTCCCAACTTAAAGGACCAGTAAATATCCTCAACAAAATTATAGAGGAAAACTTCCCTAACCTAAAGAAAGTGATGTCCATAAATATACAAGAAGCCTACAGAACTTCAAATAGATTAGAAGAAAAAAGAAATACTTCCCGTCATATAATAGTCAAAATATCAAATGTACAAAACAAAGAAAAAATACTAAAAGCAGTAAGGAAAAAAGGCAAAGTAACATATAAAGGCAGACCTGTAAGAATTACACCAGACTTCTCACCAGAGACCATAAAAGCCAGAAGATCCTGGACCAATATCATACAGACCCTAAGAGAACACAAATGCCAGCCCAGACTACTATACCCAGCAAAACTCTCAATCATTATTGATGGAGAAAACAAAATATTCCATGACAAATCCAAATTTACACAGTATCTCAACACAAATCCAGCACTTCAAAGAATAATTGGTGGAAAACTCCAACACAAGGAGGGAAAGTACAACCTAGAAAAAGCAAGAAAGTAATCTTCCAAAAACCATAAAAGAAGGTAGCTACACAAACATATCTCCACGGATGTTAGCCCAAAAGCTTGGATTAGGGAAGACTCAACCTGCAGACCACATGAAGCTCATGAAGAAGGAAGACCAAGAGGGGATGCCTCAGTTCTACCTAGAACGAGAAACAAAAATGCTCAAGGGAGCAAATAAGGAAACAAAACATGGAACAGAAACTGAAGGAGGGGCCATCAGGAGACCATTCCACCTGGGTATTTATCCCATGTACAGCCACCTAAGCTAAACACTGTTGTGGATGGCTGGAAGTGCATAATCTTAGGAACATGATATAGCTGTCTCCTTAGAGGTCTGCCAAAGACTAACACACTCAGAGGATGATGCTCACAGTTAACCACTGATATGATCAGGGGTTTCCCAATAGAGAACTTAGTGAGAGGACTGAAGGAGCAGAAAGGGTTAGTGACCCCAGGTGGAAAGCAACAATACCAAACAACCAGAGCCCCCCAGGGTCTAAACCACCAGCCTGGGAACACATAGGACACATAGGGAGGGACCCAAGACTCCAGAGGTATATGTAGGGGAGGATGGCCTTGTCAGACATAGGTGGGAGAGGAGTTTCTTGGTCCCATAAAAAAAAATGAACACAGAGTGGGGGGGGGGATGTGAGGGTGGGGAGGGGATAGTGAGGGGGGGTAGGTGCTGTCACTGCCTCATAGAAGCATGAGGAGGGGGATGGGATAGGAGGTTTCTGGGTGGTGGGAGGAAGTAGGGTAAGGGGATAAAATCTGAAATGTAAATACTACAACCAATTTTAACAAGCGAAAAAAAAAGTTGTCAGAACCAACATCTTTAAAATAAATGTCAGCCCCCTGGGGGGGGGAATTTTTTTTTCTTGATACTAAAACTTGTTCTGAGAATTGTATATTGCAGAATACACAGCCTTGGTGTATCTACTCATCAAGCATACTGAGCAGACCTGCCCAAACCTCCGATGTCCTGGAATTCCATCTGGATCCAGTGAAGACAGCATCAGAGGCTTATCAACTTACTCTTCCCCCAACCCCTCTTCTAAAATCTTAACGCCCTTAATCAGCTTGAAGAAGTTAAAGAAGAGTCAGCACCCCTATTCACTGGGCTTGGGGACTAATGTGGTTAATAATGGTCTGTCTTTCTAGGGGAAAGTAGTGGTTTTATTGGAACAGGGAGGATTAGCTAGGACTTATTGCATAGCCATAACCTATTGGTAGAAATCTGTATAATTATTATCAAGATGAAGTTATAATTTCTTAAATGGTACAAAATTTACTTTGATTTCAAATTTAAGGTTTTCATTGGCACGAGCCTCTTATTAATATAAAAATGAAATAAATATTGATATTCTCATGGGCATTGTGCCTGTATAACACATTTAGGAATACAATGCCTAGACCCAGGCCTTTTTTAACTTTTTAAACTGATTTCAGACGGTTAACCTATGAGTTAAGGGACTATAGCAAATTCATGGTTTTGAGTTTATTGTTAGGGTGTTTTCCATATTTTATTTAGAAATAGCTGAGAGGAGTGAACAGACAACAGTCCAGGTTACCTTACATGGATAGTTGGTTTTCAAAACATCAGAAGTCCATAGAACTGACGCTACAAATATTTATATATAAATATTTATATATTAATGTTCATTTTGATTAGAGACCTGTCTGCTCCTGATAGCTTCCTGTCGTGGATTCTAAGAAGAAATTGAGCATCCTTGGAGTTACTCCAGTTGTGTGGTGACAGCCACTAGGCAAGAATTGCCTCTCTCCATCTACAGACAAATTACTGTCCAGAAAAGGACACACATGCAGAATAGTCAACTGATTATATCTACCTAGAGAGAGTAATCAGCCCTTAATAATCCTGCATCACTAAGGTCTGTCAGATGATTCTGGGCCAGAAGGCTGAAGATTTGATGCTCCAACATTCGGTACTATAGGGGCTTTCCAGGTGTTCAGTGGTCTCTATAAATTGTCTAAGTTTTAGAAGTTATGTTTAGTGCGTCCCATAACTTCAGTTAACTCAGTCATTCTGGATTTCTGATGGGGTTGAAGACCTATAGTCTCATAGCCAATCCTGGCTATTTACTTTGAGAGAAAAGATCTGAGTGGATGGTTTTCAGCTGACATTCATTCTAAAGACAAAAAAGCCAGGATCAAAAGTAAGTGTTTTAGTTAGAAGAGATGACAGAGGTTCTGGTTAGTCAACAAAATGATTGACTGGGTATTAGGACTATCTTGTACCTCACTGGTACAATTAGGAATAAGTATGCTCTAATTGTATTTTGAGAGAAAAGTTTTACTTTAACAGGAAGAGTGATATGTAGGAGGAGCTAAGTGGGAAGGAGTACTGAGAGGAAGAGATGGAGCAAGGAGAGAAGATGAAGAAGAGGAGAAGCTAGGTGATGAGAGAGAGAAAGAGAGAGGGGGCATGGAAGCAGATGTTCACATGTCTCCACCAGTCAAAGATAGTTTTTATATCTAGGTTGGGTATTGGGTTATGCTTCTGATTGAGCATTACCAAACTTATAAATCCTTTGATTAACATTTTAAAAAATTGTATAAAAGCAAAAAGTAAAGGGGGGGCATGGGACAGGGGTGTTCTAGGGAGGGGACATGTGGAAAGGGGATGGCACCTTAAATGTAATGACAGACCTTAGTGATGCAGGATTATTAAGGGCTGATTACTCTGTTTGGGCAAATATAATCAGTCGACTATTCTGCATGTGTGTCCTCTTCTGGACAGTAATTAGTCTGTAGATGGAAAGAGGCAATTCTTGCCTAGTGGCTGTCACCACACAACTGGCATAACTCCAAGGATGCTCAATTTCTTCTTAGAATCCACAACAGGAAGCTGTCAGGAGCAGACAGGTCTCTAATCAGAATCGACATTTATATAAATTTTTGTAGCGTCAATTCTATGGACTTCTGACGTTTTGAAAACCAACTATCCATGTAAGGTCACCTGGACTGTTGTCTGTTCACTCCTCTTGGCTATTTCTAATTAAAATATGGTTAACCACCTAACAATTAACTCAAAGCCATAAATTTGCTATAATCCCTTAAGTCATAGGTTAATCATCCCAAATCAGTTAAAAAAGTTAAGGAAGGACTGGGTCTAGGCCTTGTATTCCTAAATGTGTTATACAGGCACATTGCCTATGAGAGTATCAATATTCATCTCACTTTTATATTAATAAGGAGCTCGTACCAATGAAAACCTTAAATTTGAAATCAAAGTAAATTTTGTACCATTTAAGAAATTATAACTTCATCTTGATAATAATTATACAGATTTCTACCAATAGGTTATGGCTGTGCAATAAGTCCTAGCTAATCCTCCCTGTTCCAACAAAACCACTACTTTTCCCTAGAAAGACAGACCATTATTAACCACATTAGTCCCCAAGCCAGGCGAATAGGGGCGCTGACTCTTCTGTAACTTCTTCAGGCTGATTACGGGTGTTGAGATATTAGAAGAGGGGTGGGGGGAAGAGTAAGTTGATAATCCTCTGATGCTGTGTCTTCACTGAATCCAGATGGAATTCCAGGACATCGGAGGTTTGGGCAGGTCTGCTCTGTATACTTGATGAGTAGATACACCAAGGCTGTGTATTCTGCAATATACAATTCTCAGAACAAGTTTTAGTATCAGGGAAAAAAAAAAAGAATTCCCCCCCCAGGGGGCTGACATTTTTTTAAAGATGTTGGTTCTAACAACTTTTCTTCCCCCCCCCCTTTTTAAAATTGGTTGTAATATTTACATTTCAGGTTTTATCCCCTAACCCCACTTCCTCCCACCACCCAGAAACCCCCCATCCCATCCCCCTCCTCATGTTTCTATGAGGCAGTGACTGCACCTACCCCCCCCAACTATCCCCTTCCCACCCTCACATTCCCCTCACTCTGTGTTTATTTTTTAATGGGACCAAGAAACTCCTCTTCCACCTATGCCCGACAAGGCCATCCTCCCCTACATATACCTCTGGAGTCTTGGGTCCCTCCCTATGTGTTCCCTGGCTGGTGGTTTAGACCCTGGGGGGGCTCTGGTTTTTGGTATTGTTGCTTTCCTCCTGGGGTCTTGAACCCTTTCCGCTCCTTCAGTCCTCTCTCTAAGTTCTCTATTGGGAAACCCCTGATCATATCAGTGGTTAACTGTGAGCATCATCCTCTGAGTGTGTTATGTTAGTCTTTGGCAGACCTCTAAGGAGACAGCTATATCATGTTCCTCATATTATGCACTTCCAGCCATCCACAACAGTGTTAACTTAGGTGGCTGTACATGGGATGAATACCGAGGTGGAGTGGTCTCCTGAATGCCCCTCCTTCATTTTCTGTCCCATGTTTTGTTTCCGTATTTGCTCCCTTGAGCATTTTTGTTCTCATTCTAAGTAGAACTGAGGCATCCCCTCTTGGTCTTCCTTCTTCATGAGATTCATGTGGTCTGCTGGTTTGGTCTTTGCTAATCCTAGCTTTGGGGCTAACATCCGCTTAACAGTGAGTAAATACCCTGTGTGTTCTTTTGGGATTGGGTTAACTCACTCAAGATGATAATTTCTAGATCCATCCATTTACCTAAAAATTTCTCGAATTCATTATTTTTAATAGCTGAGTAATACTCCATTGTGTAGATGTACCACATTTTTTGTATCCATTCCTCTGTTGAGGGACATCTTGGTTCTTTCCAGCTTCTGGCTATTATAAATAAATCTGCTATGAACATAGTGGAGCATGTGTCTTTATTACATGTTGGAGCATCTTCTGGGTATATGCCCAGGAGTGCTATAGCTGGATCCTCAGGTAATGCTATGTCCAGCTTTCTGAGGAACCGTCAGACTGATTTCCAGAGTGGTTGTACCAGCTTGCAATCCCACCAACAATGGAGGAGTGTTCCTCTTTCTCTGCATCCTCACCAGCATCTACTATCACCTGAGTTTTTGATCTTATCCATTCTGATTGGTGTGAGGTGGTATCTCAGGGTTGTTTTGATTTGCATTTCCCTGATGACTAAGGATGTGGAGCATTTCTTAAGGTGTTTCTCAGCCATTGGAGTTTCCTCTGTTGAGAATTCTTTGTTTAGATCTGTACCCCATTTTTTAATAGGGTTATATGGTTGTCTGGAGTATAATTTCTTGAGTTCTTTGTATATCTTGGATACTAGCCCTCTATCGGATGTAGGATTGGTTAGGATCTTTTCCCAATCTGTTGGTTGCCGATTTGTCTTATTGACAATGTCCTTTGCCCTACAGAAGCTTTGCAATTTGATGAGGTCCCATTTGTCAATTCTTGATCTTAGAGCATAAGCCATTGGTGTTCTGTTCAGGAACTTTTCCCCTGTGCCTAGGTATTCAAGGGTCTTTCCCACCTTCTCTTCTATTAGTTTCAGTATATCTGGTTTTAAGTGAAGGTCTTTTATCCACTTGGATTTGAGCTTTGTACAAGGAGATATGAATGGATCGATTTGCATCCTTTTACATGTTGACCTCCAGATGAACCAACACCATTTGCTGAAAATGCTGTCCATTTTCCACTGGATGGTTTTAGTTCTTTTGTCAAAGATCAAGTGACCATAGGTATGTGGGCTCATTTCTGGATCCTCAGTTCTATTCCATTGATCTTCATGTCTGTCTCTGTACCAATACCATGCAGTTTTTATTACTATTGCCCTGTAGTATAGTTTGAGGTCAGGGATGGTGATTCCCCCAGAAGTTCTTTTGTTGTTGAGAATAGTTCTCGCTATCCTGGGTTTTTTGTTGTTCCAAATAAATTTGCAAATTGCTCTTTCTATCTCTATGAAGAATTGATTTGGAATTTTGATGGGGATTGCATTGAATCTATAGATTGCTTTTGGCAAGATGGCCATTTTTACTATATTAATCCTGCCAATCCAGGAGCATGGGAGGTTTTTCCATCTTCTGAGATCTTCTTCAATTTCTTTCTTCAGAGACTTGAAGTTCTTGTCATACAGATCTTTCACTTGCTTAGTTAGATTCACTCCAAGATATTTTATATTATTTGTGGCTATTGTGAAGGGTGTCATTTCCCTAATTTCTTTCTCAGCCTGTTTATCTTTTGAGTATAGGAAGGCTACTGATTTGTTTGAGTTGATTTTATATCCAGCCACTTTACTGAAGTTGTTTATCAGGTTTAGGAGTTCTCTGGTGGAAGTTTTAGGGTCGCTTAAGTCTACTATCATATCATCCACAAATAGTGAAATTTTGACTTCTTCCTTTCCTATTTGTATCCCTTTGACTTCCTTTTGTTGTCTAATTGCTCTAGCTAGGACTTCCAGTACTATATTGAATAGGTAGGGTGAGAGTGGGCAGCCTTGTCTGGTCCCGGATCTTAGTGGGATTGCGTCAAGTTTCTCTCCATTTAGTTTAATGTTGGCTACTGGCTTGCTGTATATTGCTTTTACTATATTTAGGTATGGACATTGAATTCCTAATCTTTCCAAGACTTTTAACATGAAGGGATGTTGTATTTTGTCAAATGCTTTCTCAGCATCTAGTGAGATGATCATGTGGTTTTTTTCTTTGAGTTTATTTATGTAGTGGATTACATTGAGGGATTTCCGAATATTGAACCATCCCTGCATTCCTGGGATAAAGCCTACTTAATCATGATGGATGATTGCTTTGATGTGTTGTTGGATTCGGTTTGCAAGAATTTTATTGAGTATTTTTGCATCGATATTCATAAGAGAGATTGGTCTGTAGTTCTCCTTCTTTGTTGGGTCTTTGTGAGGCTTAGGTATGAGCGTAATTGTAGCTTCATAGAACGAATTGGGTATTTTTCCTTCTGTTTCTATTCTGTGGAATAGTTTGAAGATACTTGGTATTAGTTCTTCCTGGAAGGTCTGGTAGAATTCTGCACTAAAACCATCTGGTCCCAGACTTTTTTGGGTGGGGAGGTTTTTAATGACTGCTTCTATTTCTTTAGGGGTTATGTGACTGTTTAGATGGTTTATCTGCTCCTCGTTTAACTTTAGTACCTGGTATCTATCTAGAAAATTGTCCATTTCATCCAGATTTTCCAATTTTGTTGAGTATAGGCCTTTGTAGTAGGATCTGATGATATTTTTAATTTCCTCTGTTTCTGTTGTTATGTCTCCCTTTTCAGTCCTGATTTTATTAATTTGAATACTGTCTCTGCACCCTTTGGTTAGTCTGGCTAAGGGTTTGTCTATCTTGTTGATTTTCTCAAAGAACCAGCTCCTGGTTTTGTTGATATTTTGTATAGTTCTTTTTGTTTCAGCTTGGTTGATTTCAGCCCTGAGTTTGATTATTTCCTGCCATCTACTCCTCTTGGGTATATTAGCTTCTTTTTTTTCTAACTCTTTCAGGTGTGCTGTCAAGTTGTTAATGTATGCTCTTTCCAATTTCTTTTTGGGAGCACTTAGAGCTATGATTTTTCCTCTTAGTACTGCTTTCAGTGAGTCCCACAAGTTTTGATATGATGTGTCCTCATTTTCATTTAAATCTAAGAAGTCTTTTATTTCTTTCTTTATTTCTTCCTTGACCAAGTTATCATTGAGTAGAGCATTGTTCAGTTTCCAAGTATATGTGGGCTTTCTGTTGTTTTTGTCCATGTCAAAGATGAGTCTTAGTCCATGGTGGTCTGATAAGGTACTAGGGATTATTTCAATCTTTTTGTATCTGTTGAGGCCTGTTTTGTGACCAATTATATGGTCTATTTTCGAGAAGGTACCATGGGGTGCTGAGAAGAAAGTATATTGTTTTGTTTTAGGATGAAATGTTCTATAGATGTCAGTTAAGTCCAATTGGTTCATAACTTCTGTTAGTTTCATTGTGTCTCGGTTTAGTTTCTGTTTCCATGATCTGTCCATAGCTGAGAGTGGGGTGTTGAAATCTCCCACTATTATTGTGTAGGGTGCAATGTATTCTTTAAGCTTTAGTAAAGTTTCTTTTATGTATGTGGGTGCCCTTGCATTTGGGGCATAGATGTTCAGAATTGCTAGTTCCTCTTGGTACATTTTTCCTTTGATGAATATGAAGTGACCTTCTTTATCTTTTTTGATTACTTCTGGTTGAAAAATGATTTTATTTGATATTAGAATTGCTACTCCAGCTTGTTTCTTGGGACCATTTGCTTGGAAGATTGTTTTCCAACCTTTTACTCTGAGGTAGTGTCTGTCTTTTTCGCAAAGGTGAGTTTCCTGAATGCAGCAAAATGTTGGGTCCTGCTTACGTATCCAGTTTGATAGTCTATGTCTTTTTATTGGAGAATTGAGTCCGTTGATATTAAGAGATATTAAGGAGAAATGAATGTTTTTTCCTGTTATTTTTGTTATTGGCCGTGGAGATATGTTTGTGTAGCTACCTTCTTTTAAGGCTTTTGGAAGATTACCTTCTTGTTTTTTCTAGGTTGTAGTTTCCCTCCTTCTGTTGGATTTTTCCACCAATTATTCTTTGAAGTCCTGGATTTGTGTTGAGATACTGTGTGAATTTGGATTTGTCATGGAAAATTTTGGTTTCTCCATCAATAATGATTGACAGGTTTGCTGGGTATAGTAGTCTGGGCTGGCATTTGTGTTCTCTTAGGGTCTTTATGATATTGGTCCAGGATCTTCTGGCTTTTATAGTCTCTGGTGAGAAGTCTGGTGTAATTCTTGTAGGTCTGCCTTTATATGTTACTTTGCCTTTTTCCCTTACTGCTTTTAGTATGTTTTCTTTGTTTTGTACATTTGATGTTTTGACTATTATATGGCGGGGAGTATTTCTTTTCTGGTCTAAACTATTTAAAGTTCTGTAGGCTTCTTGTATATTTATGGACATCTCTTTCTTTAGGTTAGGGAAGTTTTTCTCTATAATTTTGTTGAGGATATTTACTGGTCCTTTAAGTTGGGAGTCTTCCCCCTCATCTATACCTATTATCCTTAGATTTGGCCTTCTCATTGTGTCTTGGATTTCTTGTATACTTCGGGTTAGTAGCTTTTTGTATTTTGCATTTTCTTTGACAGTTGTGTCAATGTTTTAGATGGTATCTTCTGCACATGAGATTCTCTCTTCCATCTCTTGTATTCTGTTGGTGACACTTGTGTCTATGACTCCTGATGTTTTTTTTAGGTTTTCTATCTCTAGGGTATTGTCCCTTTGTGATTTCTTTATTGTTTCTACTTCCATTTTTAGATCCTGCATGGTTTTGTTTAATTCCTCCTCCCATTTGGTTGCATTTTCTTGCAATTCCTTAAGGGATTTTTGTGTTTCCTCTTTAAGGGTTTCTATCTGTCTACTCGTGCTCTCCTTAATTTCTCTGAGAGTGTTATTTATGTCTTTCTTAAAGTCCTCTATCATCATCATGAGAAGTGATTTTAATTCTGAATCCTGCTTTTCTGGTGTGATGTGGAGTTCAGGGCTTGCTCTGATGGGGGAGCTGGGTTCTGATGATGCCATGTAACTTTGGTTTCTGTTGCTTATGTTCTTGCGCTTGCCTTTAGCCATCTGGTTAACTCTAGTGCTGCCTGTACTTACTGTCTCTGACTGAAGCCTGCCTTTCCAGTTATCTAGCTTGTGTCTGATCTTCTAGGGGTCCATATGTCTCTGTGATCTTTTCCAGCTGAGCTGATTACAGTGGTATCTCTACGATGCCTCAGGATATGGTGCCTCCAAGGTAGCAGTCCAGCTAGGTGTCTGCTGTTCTGGGTGCAGTGTCTCTTCTAGAATATCTCAGGATATGTTGTCTGAAGATCTGAGTTCAGTTGTTCCTCTGTGGCTCTGGGTTGAGTGGACCTTCCAGTATGTCTCAGGTGGAATCCTGGGTCCACCCAACAGCAGACCTGGCAGAGGTCTGGTCCAGGCCTCAGATCCAAGAACTAGTTTCTAAGACACTGTCCCAGTTACAGCGACCGGGATCCCCACTTCCTCTGGGTTCTTGAAGGTTGGGGGCAGAGCTGCCACCCAAGATTTGCTCAGTGCCCTGGCCCAGACTGGAAGGAACCAGTGTTCCAGGCTGGGAGTGACTTCCTGGGTCCTTGTGGGTCCCGGTTACTCCCTGTTTAGGGCGGGCCCTGCTGTCTGCTTACCTAAGATACTGCCGGAGTTAGAGCGCCTGGGATCCCCGCTTCCTCTGGGTTCTTGAAGTTTGGGGGGCAGAGCTGCCACCCCAGATCTGCTCAGTGCTCTGGCCCAGACCGGAAGGCAAAAACAAGCATTCTTATTGGGCAAATTTATGCATAAGAATACATAAAATCATACAGAATGTAAACTCAGTACAACATTTGACTATTTACATTAAAATGTTTTTATCTATAACACAATATAAGAATTTCATTTAAATTAATCTTTGATTTCTCCCTTTCAATCACTCATTTTGTTTTTTAATTTTAAATGACCAAGACTTGTCATTCCTCTTATGAATTTATACTAAGACATCATTAAATTACATTATGAAATGCACAACCTATTACTCCTATACACTATCTTGTCTGATAATGTAATTTTACTTAGATTTTTAAGATCAATTTTTATTTCATGTTTGCTGTGTATGTGCTTTATCTACATATGTGTTTATGTACCAAGTACATGCAGTAGTACCTAAAGAGGTCAGAAGGTAACAACTGATTCAGAGTCAGAGTTACAAATGGTTGTTAGTCTGGTGTTCTGCAAGTGAAACTAGTGTTCTTAAGTGATAAGCCATTCCTCTAGCTCAGTGGTTCTTAATGTCCCTAATGTGTGACTCTTCAGTACAATTTCTCATGTTGTGGTTGACCCCCAGCAATGAAACTAATTTAATTGCTACACTATAACTCTAATTTTCCTTATGAATCATAATATGAAAATCTATGTTTTCTGAAGGCCTTAGGCAACCCTTAAGAAAGGGTGATTTAGTACCCCCATAGGGTTTGAGAACCACTGCTCAAGCCCTTGATACAATGGTTTTTGAGTTGTACCAGCTTCACATATAATAGATTTTACAGTTTTTTATACTTAAGCTGTTGCCTTAAATGCATTTTTATATCAAGTGTCTTCAATTTCATCAACACTCAGTGGGCTTTTGTGCTCATTAATTTCTGTTAACTTAATACAAATCAGAGGCACGTGAGACTGGGGAAACTTAGCTGAGAAATTGCCTTCATCAGATTGGTTTGTGAGTATGTCTGTGGGACATTTTCTTGATTGCTAATTGATAGAGAACAGAGACAACAGTGGGTGATGCCACCCTTTGGCAGGTGGCTCTGGTTTACATAAGAAATATAGCTGAAGATGAACCTGGAGATGAGGCAGTACATACTCCTCTGTGATCTCTGCTTCAGTAACTCCTGTTTTCTGACATTCTACCTTGGCTTTCATTAATGATAGACTCTCATCTAGACTCAATATTTAGTCATACTTTACATACAGTTTGAAATCAATATAGTATACAAACAGAAAATGCTATTTACCACCAAATATTTATACACTTCTTTGTTGTACTATTGATATGGGGAATTTCATTAATGTATTTGTTGATTGGGTATAGGCTTCTTTGTAGTCTTTGTTGCATTCATTTTGCCACTGCCTGAAAATATTCTGTAACTGTGATCAGGTTTTTCCTGGGATGTAAACAGTAATGAATGAAGGTATTTTATGCAGGTGTGCCTTATGTTATGAATTTTCCCAGCCACATGGGTTCTAACTGTTTTACTCCTTGGCAGAATGCAATGTTTAGTGTCCCTTAGCTTGGCTTCTATAGCTTTTCCTTTGGTCTCTTTTCCTCCCACTCCTCTGCCCTCAACCTTTGGAGAAAATATATTATTAGTTTAGGTACCACTTGGAAACTTGGGGACATGTCTCTCTACTTTCCTAGTTGTTTCTCAGTGTTCACAAGGCTTCTATTGTAGAGGTATCTAATGACCAGAAAAAAATGTGGAAGGAGACATATATCACTTCTTCTCAATTGCCAGCAAGATGGATATTGTTTGGGACTTGGTCATAATGGAGAAATAGGCAGAGAATTTTTTGCCACTTCTGTCCTGATCACAACATTTAGTGAAGAAAGTGCTAGGAGAAGGTTTGCTCTTCTCCTGAGGCCCATGAAGCTTTCTTTTACTGAATCTGTTTAGGGTATGTGATGCAAACATATGGGAAAACTCTGGTAATTATGGTCCTGATAGCAGTCTTGTGTGATCACTCGGCATAAATACTCACAGGGCTTCTGAACCCTCTGCTTACTCACTTTGCTCTTGAGGATTGTAGTAGCCATGATCCATGAGAGCACCCTCAGTTGGTGCCCTGTGGGACACAGGACATGCTGAAGATTCATGAATACCCCCTCAAACACTGGGAGTAGTGACATTTTGCCAGACTATCCTTCTCTGAGGACTGGTCAGTCTCTTTTTAGAGGCTCATTCTGCACCTTTGCGTAATACCGGAAACAGTTTATCTGTTTCTGGAACATCTGATGCTTCTTGGTAGGGGCAACTCCCAGATATTAGCTTGAGGTTCCCCTACTGTCTTTTCAGACCTCAATAGCCTGATTGGGTATAGGCAATGACCTTTTAACCTCTTACAAAAATCCAGTGACATAGCAGCCATTTAAAAGTCACAAGAACAGCTACCAGTTTCTTAATTTGTGATAAGACTGTTGCTCTATGGGGTGTGCCAATCCTCCATGGCAGAATAGTTACAAAATATTTTCTGACGATGGCAAAATGAATGCAACCTATTTCCAGTCCCCCAAAACTTAATAAGCTTTCTGAAGACCTAAGTAAAGTTAATCAGTCTACTGGCTGCAGATCCCAATGTGGTCTTTCACCATAAGTGCTCCAAAGGCTTTTGAACCCCTAGCTTGCTGTCTCTGATCCCTTTGCCCTTGTGGATTTTATTGGCCAATGATCCTTGAGGGCAGGGAGATCCACACAGACACTTGACACTTGTTGTGATGGCTATATTTGGTTTTCACATTGACTACATCTGCAAATAAAATCACAAGCAGCTAGGTACACCTGTGAGGGATTTTTTTAAAAATTTAATCATTTAAGTTAAGAAGACCTAACTTAAATCTATCTTATTTGAGCTAGGAAGACTCACTTTCAATCTGGATCACACGGTCTCATGGCATCCTATATAAAAGACAAAAACATAATCTGTTGCATTTTGCCTGCTCGTCCTTGCTTTCCTTGGCAAGTTCATTCCTTTGCTGATATCAAAGTCTAGTTCTTCAAGATTCTGGCATATACTAAAGACAAGCTGAGACATCCAGCCTCGTAAACACACTGACTTTGATAGTTTATGAAGGCTTAGAGTATTCATAAAAGAACACACTTAAATAGTCATAGGATACATAAGAAGTAAATTAAAATTGTTGAGACTTAAAGATTGGTTTATAGTCAATGTGTAGGGACATGTAATTGAGAAAGTTAGCATATCAGTAGAGGTTCAAATCAGTACTAAATATTGGCATATGGGTGGAAAAACAACTCCAGACAAAATCGAGGTAAAAATAGTGTGCATAATGCAGTTTACTATAATAACATTTTTAGTGTGCTCTGTAGGTTCACAGTGTCACACTCTGGGTGATGTTTGTCCAGAACTCCCTACCAAGAAGAGATCTGTTTACTCCTTAAATCTCTTGTATTAAGTAACTAATATTATATTAAATATATATTATATGGCACATATAATATATATTATATTAAGTGTTATTATTACATATTTATATCTCAATATAATAAAAGTTCCTTATATTTTAGAATAGATGTTTAGTCCCTAATAAAGCAATTAGCAAAAAGCTTTGACATTGATCTTTCTCAATATTCTTTAAAGCTCTGGTGAATCTTGGAAGAACAGAAAGACTGGGAACTCTCAATAATCTAAGTAGTTACCAAGTCTGCCTCTTATTAAAATGACCCAGTGAAGTTTGTAGAAGGCATACAATTCACACTGCCACTACTCTGCATTCCAGGTCTATATTTTACATTATAACACAGTAACATTATTCTTTTTTGAAAAATCTCAATTTATTATAACTGGATAGGTATTTGGGAACCACTTGCTGTACTGCAAATTATTATCATTAAAATAAAAAGGGAGGTCATAACGGTTAAAAACCAATTAGTTATATAAATAGTACATTTTTCAGTCCTTACCTGCTTAGCAGAACAAATATCTTAAACATAATTAGACTCCCAAAGTGTTATAGAATAGAGAATTCATTCAAAATGGTTTGAATTTCATGCATCCTCAACAACTATGTAGAATATTTCAGACATTATCACTCTCCTTACAGAGGGCTGCTCTGCTGGCGATTTCAAAGGCCTAGAATTGAAATTTTATTTTTCCCTGAATTGAGAAGAAAGCTCGGGAATTAAGCATTTATTCCAAATATGAAAAGTAAACACTAGGCTCTCTGAAACCTTGGGGAAAACAATTCAAGGAGTTCACTGGAAGGACCATGTTTCTTTCTAGTAAATAGTGTGAAAGGAGAACCAGTCGAACTGTAAGGACTTCGAAGCCACCTATCATATCCTCTTCCCTTTACAAAGAAATACAGAGATGCCAGAATAAAATACTGGGCATCTCATTTAATATAAAATATTCTTTTTTGGTGGGTGTGTTTCAACTCACTGTTCAATTTGAGCTGGATTTTTGGTTAGGTAGTACATGGGAAAAGAACCATGAAGATCTATTTTATCTTTCGAATATCTATAAGTCCCAAACTTTAAACTAAACATATCCAACAAATTTCTCTCATTTTGAACAAAAGATTACAAAATGCTATTATGGCTATGTATAAGTCATAAGATTCTACTGCAAATTATTTCTTCACCATGGTCTTTATATCAGAGAAATCACATAAAATTGTATTTGTTGTGAAATAGTAGATATCAGAAAATATTAAGCATTTCAAAGTATATATTATATTTCTAGATTATTTTTATGTTTTCCAAGGGGTTTGGCTATCATCAGAATTGATTTTTAAGTTAAACTATAATGTGCTTATGTGGTGGTCTGAATAAAATTCACCAAGTTTCAAGTTTAAGTCCTAATCCGTAATAATTGCAAATTTTATCATAGGTCATAGAAAGGATATTTCCAGACATGTTGAAACAATTGTGATGATACAATTTCTAGGACTGTTTTACTTGGCAATAAACAACACAGTCATTATTATTATTTGAAAAATGCAGAGAGTAAAGAGCAAAATGGAAGAGCACATTGTATCCACATAGTCAAGTGACATAGTTCTAAACCAAATAAGGCCATGACCACTAGAGTCTGGATGATGTATAGATGATGTTAGTCCCATGCCTACCAAATGGTGTAGAACTGCTGAAATGCTGATTTAATACTTCTGGCCTGAAATCCTGCAAGCCAGTAAATTTCTGCCATTTTAAGTCAAGTTTCCAGTACATGGAAAAAAATAAAACGTGGCAAATGTTTTTGCAACTTCATCTTTGGCAGTATTGTTTGCCAGCATGCAAAACCTATTGACAATTGGCCCACATGACACACATTCTTCATTTCTACACCGTCTTTGCTTATGGAAAATTTTCTTATGAGTATTCCACTCTACGCAACGGTAAATTCTCTGACCAACAGAGTCCAATTCCAAATCCACCCAGCTCGATTAATATGACATTTAACCAAGGGAACAATAAACAGAAATCCAAATAACCAGAATAAGCACGTCATGGAACTGACCTTAATCATGACCAGGATGGGATAACATGAACAAAGTCTTTATGAGTCAAATAACCTGTGTCAATAGTGATTCAATAGCAAATTTGGGCAAGTCAGTGAGTATGAAAGTAAGAGGGTATCTTTGGGTAAAGAAGACTGCCAAAGCCAGTAATGGTAAAACCACAAGCCTCAGAAATTGTAATTAAATGATGTGAGGTATAGGAAATATATGTTGACTGTGAAAGAGCAACTTATATTTTAATTGAATAAAGTTCAATTTAAATACAAATGGCTAAATATTACTAGTGACTGATTTATTAAACATTGAGGACTACACAAATATTAATCCAGTTCACAGGTTGACTTTTACAACAAATATTATGGAAAGATAAGAAAAATATATTATTGTACTGTAAGGAATAATAAATTGTGGGGTCCTAGGTTGAGTGAGTAAAGGTGCACAATGCCAGACAACACAACCTAACTTCTGTCTTGGGACACATAATGCAAAAGGAGAGAACTAACACTTGAAAGTTGTCTTCTGACTTCCATGTGATGTGATGTGAGTACACACACACACACAAATACAGAAAGAAATATTTTAATTACCATTTTAGAAGTTGTAGGTTTCTGAACAGTATTGTATGTTATGAAGACAAAAGAAATCTATATTCCAAAGCAGGATAATGACAGAGCACAGAATCTGAATTCAAAGATATTTCTTGGCATGGAAGAACAGCAACTAGAAAGACTCAGCAATCAAACAATTTAAAATGATCTATCCTGAAGTTGAAAATGTTACAAGTATGTAGAGCAAGAGAAAATACTAAACATTAGATCAACAGATAAAATGATAACCAGAAAAACCGCTGAAAATTAGTCAAAACATTCATCAAAATAATTCTATAATTACTCATGTTGCCTATAAAATTTTAAAGAGCAAGTGTTTTTACTTTATACGTGTATTGGATCACTCATAATAGAACTGTGACTAGAAATTTTTGAAAAATAACTGCTCAGTGCCTTCCAGATTCTATAATGACTTAATTGGATTTGGTATTTTAAGAACAGTATAAAATATTCACAAAATACTCCCTAACCAAATCATTGCTAAGCTGGACAGTAATGAATACAAATGAGTCAATTAGCTGAACTTAAAAAGAATGAAAAATATAAGAGGAGAAAATTATCATTGTCGATACAAATGAGGTAAATAGTCAATATGGTTTACAAAAATCCCATCTGAACATTAAAGCCATATGCCATAAATTTAAAGTATAATAGTGCTTTTATCATTGTAAGAATTTATAGAACATAGATAGAGATGGACTACATACTGAGATATACATTATGTTCATAAAACAGTCCTCCTGCTGAAGTGAGGAAAAAATATCATGTAGTAACTATTTAATTTATTATCAAAAATACTAAATTATAATAAATGTGAAAATAAATCATGGAGAACTTCTTAAATGATGTTAATATTTAAGCCACTGTTTGAGATAAGGTAAAATCTAACTGTGAATGACAAAAGAAGGAAGCAATCTGGTATTGGGTGAGGGAAAAGAACTGAAGCTATGAGGACAAGCAGAAAGAATGGAAACGGGCAACCTCAGGAGGTAAGAGGTTGAGAGGACCTTCCAGAACGTACCAGAGACTTGGGAGATGAGAGACTAAGGACTCAAAGGAAAGGATCTCAGATGAAATTCTCTACAGTGGGAAGAGGGAACTTGTAGAGTCCACGCCCAGCAGAAAGACAGGGCATCAAGTGAGGGATGGGGTTGCCATCCCACAGTCAAAACTCTGACCTGCAATTGTTTCTATCTGAAAGAACTGCAGAGATAGAAATGGAGAAGAGCCTGAGGAAAAAAAAAGGTCCAGGGATAGGCCCAAAGTGGGGTCCAGTGGAGGCCCCAAGGCCTGACACTATTACTGAGGCTATGGAATACTCACAAAAAGGGACCTCTCATGACTGCCCTCCAGAAGCAGCTGAAAGAGTCAGATGTAGATATTTGCACCCAATGAATGGACAGAAGCTGCTGATCCCCTCTGGTTGAATTACAGAAAAGCTGGAAGAAGTCGAGGAGGAGGGCACCCCTGTAGGAGGACCAGCAGTCCCGATTAACCTGAACCCCTGAGATCTCTCAGACACTGGATCACCAACCAGGCAGCATGTACTAGCTGATATGAGGCCCCCAACACACATACAGTAGAGGACTGTCGGGTCTGGATTCAGTGAGAGAAGATGAACCTAACCCTTAGGAGACTGGAGGCCCCAGTGAGTTTAGAGGTCTGGTGGACTGGGGTGGGGTTGTGAGGATAACCTCGTGGAGACAGGGTGGCAGGGAGGAGGTATGTGGTGTGGAACAGTCAGAGGGTGGACCTGGAGGAGAATAAAATCTGGAGTGTTAAAAAAAAAAAGAAAAGAAAAGAAATAAATAATAAAAAAAGAAAAAATAAATAAAAATTTGAATAATAAAACAAACGAAAAAAGAGAAACAAAAAAAGAAAAGGAGAAAAGTGTCCTGTCCAGAAGAAGAACACTAAACTCATCCAGTGTGAGGAAGACATATATTTTCTTTTCTTTCTTTCTTTTTTTTTTTTGATAATCAAATAGAACTTTATTCTTAGACATTTTTGAGACAACTTTATCTCCCTCAATTTATCTGTAAAGCTGCTCTTATTTTAAATACTTCGGTCTAACTTGCATTGAGAACAGATTTTCATATCAGAAGACACTAGCATTAAAATTTTCCATTTTGACAACAAGTCATAGTATTATCTATGAAGATTAGCTTATACAGTAAATGGTACAGACAGCGTTTTAACAGTTATGTGTAAGTCTCCTGTTTCCAGGTGAGGCTTCCCCTACCTCTCACTAATATCTGCCTAACCACAGTTGTAAATAGTTTTGAGCTGTGAAATTTGTCAAATGAATAGTTGAATTGCAAACCAAGCCAAATAGGCTCTGAAGGAACAGCTGATATCTAAAAGTTGATGATCGGTATTGTCTGTGATTCTTTGTGCATTGAATGTGTGTGTGTGTGTGTGGGTGTGTGTGTGTGTGTGTGTGTGTGTTGCCATGACACTTTTCTTTTAAATCAAGCTTATTATTTTTATATTTTTCTATGAAAATAATACATACTGATTGTATAAGGATAAAAGTTTACCTCATGAATAGAATTCTTTTTTTTTTATTACTAGATATTTACACTTCAGATGGCATCCCCTCTTCCCATTCCCCCCCACCCCCCTTAGGAAACCCCTATCCCATGCCCCCTTTTCCTTTTTGCATTTATACATTTTTTAAAAAAATGTTAATCATAGGCTTTATAAGTTTGGAATTGTTCAATCAGAGGTGTAACCCACTGACCGACCTAGATATAACAACTATCTTTGACTGGTGGAGATACATGAATATCTGCCTCTCTGTCTCCCCCCTCCTTCTCTCTTTCATCACCTAGCTTCTTCTCTCCTTCTTCTTCTCCTCTTCTTACTCCTTTTCTTCCTCTCAGTACTCCTCCTACCTTAGCTCCTCCTACACATCACCCTTCCTGTTAAAATGAAACTTTTCTCTCAAAATACAATTAGAGCATAATTATGCCAATTTGTACCAGTGAGGTACAGGATAGTCCTAATACCCAGTCCATCCTTTTGTTGACTAACCAGCTCCTCTGTCATCTATTCTAACTAGAAAAAAAGAAAAGGAGAAAAGTGTCCTGTCCAGAAGAAGGGCACTAAACTCATCCAGTGTGAGGAAGACATATATTTTCATATTCCTGTTAGTGTCTCAAATGTAAGTACACAGTGTTCAAAGATTAACACCAAGGTTAAAATATTTCTAAAAATTTTCATTAATAAAAATAGTGATATAGTTTTAGTTAATTAAACAAAAATAAAATAAAATCAACAACCTTACTGTAAGAAACTTTAATATGCATACAAAATATGCACAATAGAATGAATTGAAGAATGATTGTAAGATTTATAATTTGTAATGAATATGCAAATTAATCCAAAGCTGAGCAAGAAATCACATAAACAACAATGTGACCAAAATTATTGACTATAGCCCTATTGAAAATTATGTGGGTATATGTAAATTGAAATTATTATAAAATTATACATGGTACAAAGGATGTATGCATAAACATATATAAATGTATAAATGTATATTTGCACAAAAATAGAATTTATGACATTTTAAAAAGGATAGCTTGAAAAGACCAATTAGCAAGTCTGTTTCTATTAAACAAGAGAGAAAAAGGGTGGATTTGTATGGTAGGAAAGATGGGGGAATCTCTGAGTTAAGTGAGGAAACAAGTGAGGAGAATTTTGTATAGGAAAACCTCTACTCTACTCTATCGAGACTACAGAAATCTACCTGACTTAGTCTGAAACCCTGAGAGCTATGAATTACAGTGAATACAGGGAAAGTGGGTGTTCCTATGGAAGAAAAGATGAATTTCCCACATCCTGTGTCTTCTTCCTCTGGAGGACTCAATGGATAGCAATTCTATTAGTTACTTCCAATTGCTGTGATAAAACACAATAACCAAGTCAGTTTATAAAAGAAAATGTGTAGTTTGGCTTATGGTTTAAGAGGGTTAAATTGTATGATGGCAAAGCAAAGGTATGGCAGCAGGAACAGGAGAAAAGTTACAACTTGATCCACAAACAAGGGTTATAGTGAACACACTGGAAATGACATGAAGTTTCTGAAACAGGAAAGCCCAACTCCCAGTGACACATCTCTCCAAGCAAGTCCATACACCATGATCCTTGCCAAGAAGTTCCATCAACTGGGATCCATGCATTCAAACCATCAGAGTAGTGTGTCCACCGACATTGGTGGGCACAGCTCTTTGTTAAATGGATTACTGATTAAAATGTTAGTGACCTTCTCCATTACAAACAACAAAATCTACCCTCACTAGACTTATCTACAAATATTTTCAGAATTGGGTTATCTTTTAACCAAGTTACATGGGCACAACAGATTAAAATTTATAAATAGACATAAAACGAGATTAAAGGGATTTTGGTGTTGTTATTTCATACCTTGAGACCCTCTTTGTTGTGCAAGTATTGAGCTCAATATGGTCACCAAATGAGGTCACAAACAACCCTCTCTGTGTAGTTAATTTATTTCATATTAGGTAATCTCACAAGCTGTGATGAAAAATTCTTTCCTCTGATATTTTATTGTCAGCGAACCCCTTTGGCTCCTTCTGCAGAGTTAGCAGACCCATCTACAATAGAGAACTTAACTCCCATTTTTAAGATTGAAAATAGATTCTTCTCTCATACAATGCATCCCAACCACAGTTCCCCCTCTGTATACTCCTTACAGCTTCACGTCACTTCCACATTCCCAGACATTCCCAGTTCTCCCTCCCTCCCTCCCTCCCTCCCTCCCTCCCTCCCTCCCTCCCTCCCTCCAATAGACATGCTTCCAATTGACAACAGCCAAGCAGAACAAAATAAGATAAAATAAGACAAAGCAAAACCCTCATTTCCAGGCTGAACAAGTCAACCTATTAGGAGGAAATGTGTCCCATTAATTTAATTATGTTAATCTGAAACCTTACCCACCATACAAAGCATAATATTTTTGACTTTGAATTATTGGTTTAGAAGGAGTAAGTACGTTTTTGTTTTTTTGTTGTTGTTGTTGTTCTTGTTGTTTGTTTGTTTTTTCTTTTTCTTTTTCATCAAAGCATGTGACAGTTTATGAGCATGTACCTGTGGCTGGAGTTCAAGCTAGTGTCCTCTAGACTCAGATTTTCTAATGTTCAGATGCCAGTATTTAACACCATGCTCCGCTGTTGCTGTTGTTATAACAATTTCTAACTCATCTGTTTTACGGTGTGCCATGTATATACACAAATCATTTTCAAATTGACTTGCATCTCATTATGAGTCTCTTTATCTCCCCAAAGTGGAGCTGGGCTCAGCTTGAGTTCTTACATAATACTAACTTACTTTTCATCTCTGTGCTTGGCCTTTGATGATGCATAGAAATGTTTCTCTGAGAAAAATGATACTGTTTGGAATCCAGTTTTCAGTGTGTGTGCACACTTATGTGTGCACAGAAGCGTGCTCATGGGTGCGTGTGCACGTGACATGTGTGAGAGGTGTGCAGAGGCCAGAAGATGGTATTATGTTCTATGGAGATGGAATCGCAGAAAGTTTGAACCACCTGACATGGGAGCAGGGAAGCAGCTTGGGTTCTATCTAAGAATAATGAAGACAGTTAATCATCAAAACAACTCTAAAGCTCTTAGAATCCCTTTTTGTTTGTCTGAATAAAAATAATTGTAGTCAATGTATCAAAATTTGGGGTAGTTAATTGATAATTAGTACCAATATTATTTAATTTATATTAGAATGATTTAAGTGTATTTTGATTGAAATTTGGAAGCCTTTCAATTGCCATTTTATTTTTTTAAGATCTGCTTTTAAAGATCAATCTCTCCTATCATTTTTACCAAAGCTTCTTTTAATTTCTGTAAATAAAGTTAAAAGAACTTCCTTTACTTTATACTCAAAGAGCAGAAAATCCTTGTAAAAAAAGAAAATCCAATTGTCACTGGCAACTACAGCTTTTATTCTACCCTGAGCCAATTTTGAGCATCCCAGCGTTTTTAAAAAGAGACTGCTGCATTTCAAGTTTTAGTAGGAATAATAAAAAGACTCCCCTTTGTAAATTTTTGAGTGGTCTTCTCCTGCAGAATGCAGCAACTTCTGTCCTGTCCTTGACATGAAATGTTCCTGTCTCCCGAGTTCACATTTTGTATTTCTTATCCCTCCACTCTGTCGTTCAGCTCACATTGCCAGTGTAAAAAAATCCAGAAGTGAATAACTTTCAGAAATAAATGTATCCAGCAGGATATTTTAGGAAATAAGATGTTTAAGATCTTCCACTTGCTGGAAGGAATGGGGGCTTAGGTGGGGAGAAACCACTAATAGTGAGTCCTGACAGTCACTAACCATTCTCGCTAAATATGTTAGAAAAAATGTGGCTCAATTTGCCTTAGGTAAACACAGAAAGTGATTATTTCCAGTCTTAGTAGAAAAAGAAATTATAATTAAAGCAGATTTTTCTATCTAGTGACATATATAAATATATGCTTGTATGTACTATACACATATGTACATATATGCACAAATTTAAATGTAAATATATGATGACATTTCATAAGTTCTTTATGATTTTCTAGTATTCCTCTTTTTTTCTGGAAATATTTCTAAAGTTAGTAGTTTTTATTTTTGTGTGAGTTTATTCTACTAAAAATGAGAGAGAGGTGGGGCAAGGAGAGAGAAAAGACATTGGGATACCTGAGTCCTGTCTTCTAAATATTCCAGTTATTTCTAATTGTGGTGTGTCTGAGGTGTATTTGTGTGTTGGGAGGTGGGTTTGTACACTGTATATTCAGTTTCTGATTCTATGACCAGACATGTGGTTGATATTGGCATGATCAAGCACCTTGTGTCTCAACGTTATATAAAACTATTGTTTCCCATCGCCTCTGATTGGGTAATAAAGTGCTGACTCAGCCAATAGGTGGGCAGAAGAGATGAGGGGAGAGTTTCTGTCTCCAGTCTAGGGGTTTTAGAGGGAGAAGGAAGAAGAGGGAGAAAGAAGGGAGGAGGAAGACCATGGGAATGGAACAAAGGGATTCACCATAAGGTTGTGGTGAGAGAGTAGCCATGAGGACACACATGGACTAGAGCAAGCCAGAGCAAGGCCACATAGCAATTAACAGGGCATTTGTCTCGATAATGGGCAGCCTAATTGGGTTATAATTGCACTGAAACTTCCTAACGTAGTGACAGCAGCTTGTTAATAAAACATACCAGGTCTCTGTGTGTCCAGGAGCTAAAATGGACTAGAGTGGGCATAGAAACACGTGCAGTTATTATGGAGCAAAAGGGGCAAAGAGGAGTAAGAAAACCCCCAAGAATCACATTGATGTGTGTGTGTGTGTGTGTGTGTGTGTGTGTGTGTGTGTGTGTGTGTGTACCTGTGAATGTGTGAATGTTTGCCTGGGTGTGTGAGTGTATGCATTTCTGAAGTTTACAATCAGGCCCTTAAGCATGTTTTTGAAGGTTTCTGTCTCTGCCCAGGAAGTGTTGTTTCTATCCATTTGGGTTTCTGGCCTAAAACTTTATGACTCTGGTTCAGCTATTCTAACTGCTACAATGAGACTGGGGACTGCCATTATCTCTCGTGTCTAAAAGAAATTACTTTTTGTATTCAGTGCTATTTTCAGATATCTATGAAAACTTTGATATACTTAAATAATGTACCTTTTCTACATTCTACATCTCTATGTTGGATCTAGTATTTCTTTGAATGAATTCCAGTAAATACAATTGTTTATTCCACAAAAATTATCAACATCGAGAACTTGCATTGAGTTTCTTTCCTTCCTTATATTTATAAATAATTCATTCATTTGCCAATAATAATTTACATAAAGTATGAAAACACAGTACTTATTTATTTTCCTTCTATAATAACAGCTCCCTTTCAAAAATAATTATAAAATCTTCCCCAGCTCTAGACAATCAACATATGCTTAGAGCTATTTTTTAGTTGATTGTCTATTAGATAACTGTCTGTTTCCCCAATGTTTATTATAAAGAAAAAAAACAGGATGAGATCAAAGCTGTTTGAAACAAAAGCTCACTTCTGTACTGCATCTTAAAGCATGTTAGGCAGTGCCTTGGGAAAATAACAGCTATAACCAACATCTCCACACAAGTCCCACTTCTGAAAGTCACTGATTTGGATTAAATAATATCCTCATCACACAAACTCTTCCTGTGACATACATCCAGGAAAACTGAAACTTTCAGAATCCAGATTGAGGGTGTTTAAGAGGCCTTGAAGAGAAAGACTCGGCAAAGGCTTTTCATGTCTAAGAAGCAGAATTGGAAGGTGCATACCTTTTTTTTATGAGGATTGTAAAATATACAGTCACAACAACAAACATTTATTTTTTTAGGGTGAACTGTTTCTCCACATAATTTCTTGGGATGTCTGACGCACTAGTGAATGTTTATGAAGAAAAAAGTAGTGCAAGGATTATAAGAAGAAAGTAGCACGCCATTTAGTAGAAGTAAGTTAGCCAAGTAAAACTAAGGCCTAATTCACTACCCTTCCTCAGGTTATATTTATGTAGAAATATGATAAAAATAAAATATTGGTAGGAACTTGAAATTTTGACTAAACCAGTGATATTAGTCCTGTAAGTTCTTCCTGCCTATGATTTTGACTGCCAGCCACAGTAGGGAAGCAAGCACACCTTACTGGAGAAGAGTGCTGATGCATTGAAAATGGGTATTATTTGTCTATTTCATCATATTGTATTGGCAGACAACATCAGCCAGTTCATGCTTGGTACCAGCTAAAAGCATTTGTTCATTTAAAAAATTTTCATTTCTCTGATGACTAAGGAATTTGAACATTTTTTTAAGTGCTTCTTGGCCACTTAGGATCCTTCTGTTGTGAATTCTGTTTAGCTGTGTATCCCATTTTTAAATTGAGTTATTTGGTTTTCTGGAGGGTAACTTCTTGAGTTATTTAAATATTTTGAATTTGAGTCCTCTATTGGATGTAGGGTTAGTGAAGTATTTCCCCCAATCTGTAGGGTTCTGACTTGTCCTCTTGATGGTGTCTTTTCTCTTACAGAAGCTTTTTAGTTTCATGAGGTCCCATTTATCAATTATTGATCTTGGAGCTTGAGCCATTGTAGTTCTGGTCAGAAGAATTTCCTCTGTGCCAATGAGTTTGAGTCCCTTTCCTACTTTCTCTTCCATTAGATTCAGTTTATCTGGTTTTATGTTGAGGTCCTTGATCCACTTGGACTTGAGCTTTGTGAAGGTGATAAATATGTATCTACTTTTACTTTTCTACATACAGACTGCCAGTTAGACCAGCACCATTTATTGACGATGCTTTTTTTACTCCACTAAATGTTTTTGGCTTCTTTGTCAAAAATCAAGAGTCCGTATGTATGGGGGTTTACTTCTTTCTCAGCCTTTTTATCATTTGCTACAGATTTGTTTGAGTTAATTTTATATCCTCCCACTTTGCTGAAATTGTTTATCAGCTGTAAGAGTTCTCTGGTGGGACTTTGGGGGTCCCTTATGTATACTATCATATCATCTATAAAACAATCCTGGAATTCCAGGTCACACCAATCAGAATGACATAGATCAAAAACTCAAGTGACAGCACAGGCTGGCAAGTATGTGGAGAAAGAGGAACTCCTCCATTGCTGGTGGGATTGGGATCCGGTACAACCACTCTAGAAATCAATCTAGCAGCCCCTGATAAAATTGGAAATAGTTCTACCTAAAGGCCCAGCTATACTACTCTTGGGTATATTCCCAAAGATGGCCTACCATACCACAAGGACACATGCTCTACCATGTTCACAGTAGCCTTATTTGTAATAGTGAGAAGCTGGGAACAACCCAGATATCCTTCATAGAAAAATGTGGTTCATTTACAAAATGGAATACTATTCATCTATTAAAAATGAGGACATCATGAATTTTGCAGGCAAAAAATGGAACTAGAAAATATAATGCTGATTGAGGTAGCCAATGCAAGGTGGGCTGGGTTGGAGTAACAAGGCAAACACAGCTGAGACATAATTTAGTCCATCTAGTGAATACAGACTAAAGCATGTATGCATTCTATGAAAGCAACACATCCCTAACATGCTATGATGCAGGCTTTCTGCAGGTCAGAAGAGAAGAATTCCGATTATATAATAAAGAAAGTCAAAAGCCTTCGGAGCTCAGGCTTCCCAATTCAGCCCTTTATGTCCGCAGTACATATTTGCTGCTTTAACGTAAATAGCCATTTCTAAGCTCAGGGAGTTTCTATCGTGATTCAGATGTTTGCATTATATTAAATCTGCTTTTATTTATTTATCTATTTATTTATTATTTATTTTCTTACAAGAGAGTACAACATGATTAAAATTATTTTGAAATAAGGCTACTTTTCATTGATAATATTCCTAGAAAGCTTAAAAATCTAGAAATAAAATACAAGCATTTTTTTCTTAATTTTTTTCGGAATCAAGATTGAGTTAATTGCTAGCTTTTACTTGGCATAAATAGTATTTAAATTCCTGTAAAGAATTTTATGTAATCCAAAAGGTTGAGACATTTATTTATAAGAAACGTTGTGGTATCCTGCAAACTACAGTCTTTTCCAGAGAACACAAAAACGAGGCAGATAGAGGCATGCTAATTTCTTTTTTAAAGTGTTACTAGGATAAAACAACAAAATGCTGGTATTTTTTGCCCATATCAAAATGAGTATAATATTAGGAGGGAAGTCATTTTATCAGATGACCTGATTGACCATGTTATGGTAAAACTTAAAATTCTTATATTTCAAAGACATTGAATAAAGGAATTAAAATTATTCCCTTATAATTATAATTTTTAATGATCCTGAATGATTATTATTGTGGAGTTAAAGTTGGAAACCCTAGTTTTTATGGTTCATGATCCATTTAGAGCTAATCAGCATAGTACATGAGTTTCTAGTTTCCAGGGAATAGAAAAGAAGATTAAATGAATTTGTTTTCTTTGCCTTACATGCTTGTTACACAATACTTACTCAAATATCTGTAAGAAGAATGGAATGTTGTCATGGGAAGCATATTTAATTCAAATGTTATAAGAAGAGTTTTAATCAATTGTAATTGTATTGTCACATCTTGTGCTTGTCAAAGCAAAGGCCAGATGATCGATCATTTATTGGTTGTTGTTGGTCTCAGAGAATTTCAACAACTTATATACAGTAAACACTCAAGGGCAAATGCTTAACCCATCAACTGAGCATGAATTTTCATGCAAGATTACTCATTTATATATATTTATATTTTACTTTTCTGTGCTGGAGAATAAAGACACGAAGCCTGTCCCATTATAAGCAAACAGAATTGCAAACCTATTTCCACAGCCTTAGTTCATGCAGTTCATAACCACACTAGATTATGCATAAAACAGATCAATGATGGAATTGTAGTTACACTAATAATAACAAATTAGCTCCTAAAACTTCATTCTGTAAAGGAACAAATGAGAAAAGAAATAGCCCTTCAACTTTGGTGGTCTGCAAATTGTTTTGAGTTCCATATCTTCAGAAGCCAAATCCTTTCTAGTGACTCATCACCAGCATTTCTGGCCACCATGCATCACTACTAGCACGGTATATCAAAGATTCTGAACTTATCTTTCTTCTCTTTTGTTAGGAACTATATCTTTATCTCTAGGAGATAAATGTCACTGCCATCCCTCTCTTAACAAAGTGAAGATTAGCCAGTACGTGAGACCAACACAGTGTTGCAAGGCTAGCTATGCAAGCATCCTATCACTGTCCATTGAGTCCTATTTATAATCTCTCCAAACACCTCCCAAGGGTCTTGTTCACTCAAACAACGCGTGAATCTACATGACATAACACAACCAGAAACTTCTACTTTAAATACTATTACTTTGCCCTGCTCTTCCTTCCTCGCAGGGCTGAGAAAGAGTCAATTTGACTTGAGAGTTGTTGAATATAGTTTTTAACCTGAGCAATGCTTTTAGTGTAGCATAGAATTAACCACTTGTAGAAACTGCATAACGCTCTTGACCACTTGTTATTATTATGCCTCTGTATTT